>NC_142347.1:23683007-23883007 GCF_054954075.1 Amborella trichopoda | reverse complement strand
CATTAAAGAGCTCCTTCAAAGAATTGTAGACATCCATAGGGAAGCGACTGATAAGGAGCTAGCGAATATAGGTGGACTTTGTCCATTTCCGTCAAATGACCCGGCCTCCCCTCTGGCTCTTCTCCACCGTCCGCTATTCAAAGTAGCGCCTATGCTCCCCCGGCGCAGGCCTACCACGCTTCGCGCCTGCGGCGTTTTCGCCAGATGGTCTTTGCCAATAGTGCCATCCTCCCCGCTGGCTTGGCTGTATGGGCGGGTTGTCCTTCTGCCTACGTATTACGAGCGGGAGAACAAATGTAGTTGAATGAGTGATTAACTAGAGTGGGTTACATGTTCCACTGTGCCGAGATGTGAGGTGCAGGTGGTGATGATCGCCCCGGGGTATGCGCTAGCGCCCTTGACGGGCACTCCAGGACCCGTCAACGCTCATTCAAACCCCGGCCTCATCCGACCGGAGGTGTGGATAACGAGGCCACCTTCACAACCTTCTCCCTTCTGTCCTTTAGTAAGAAGCAGCTATTTTGAGCTGTACGCCCCTTAGCCCGGTGCTCTCTACCCCACCGACCAAGCAGGGCATAGCTAGCGGCATAGGAGCCGACTCGACGTCAGCGGCTTCGTGCCGCACTGGAGTGATCCAATATGTGGTTCCGCACGTTCCACCACTTCTCCGTTCATTTCCAATACTGATCGTGAAACACCATGAGCAGCAGGATGTTGAGGTCCGAAATTCGAAGTGATTTGATTTGCTTCATGGGAAATAACGGCTTTTAAGAAAGAAATTGCTCTCTTTAGCTTGTACTATCTATTACCACCGGTACAAAAAATGCATCTCCTTCGCCCGCACTTCGATTCCAGCCTGGAATAACGGCTCTGTTATGAAAGAAAGAGGTGAGATATAAAAAAAGGGGCGACTTGAGGCCGAGCTTGCGAGGGGGAGACCTAAGGAAGCGAAGTCCAGCCCTCTTCACGAATTTGTACAATCGATGCCACAGAGATAGCCAACTCTATTATCAAAGAAATAAGGAAACAACTTCAAAACTTGATTGATTTATTTCCAAAAACCCGTGTTTTTTGGATGCAAGCCAATTTACCTAAGGAAACAACTGAAAAACTCTCTTTATTTCCTATTTCCCGTGTTTTTTGGATGCAAGCCCATTTTCCTTCCTAGAGTGGATGCAACACTTTCTTTTTTTCCAAAAACCCGTGTTTTTTGGCTGCAAGCCCATTTACCTAAGGAAACGACTTCTTTATTTACTTTTTTTCCAAAAACCCGTGTTTTTTGGCTGCAAGCCCATTTACCTAAGGAAATGACTTCTTTATTTACTTTTTTTCCAAAAACCCGTGTTTTTTGGATGCAAGCCCATTTTCCTTCCTTGAGTGGCTTCAAAACTCTCTTGATTTCCTATTTCCCGTGTTTTTTGGATGCATTTTCCTATTTTCCGTTTTTTTTTGATGCAAGCCCATATTCCAATTATAAGACCTTCCGGCGAGTGATAGTTATAGTATTTACTTATTTACTTTCTTTTTTTCCTATTTCTCATGTTTTTTGGACAGCCATCCCACCCGATAAAGGGATACAATGATAGTCTGACTTGTGACTGACTGCAAAATGGGTCGAATTCCACACCACCAAGTAATTCATGTGATTCCTCAATAGCATCCTGACGGAGAAGGAATTTTGTTATTAATAGGACACGAGACAGGAAGAGTTTCGCTGTACACGAGATAGGAATAGTGACGAGCGCGCTAGCGCGAAAGCCGTTGCCAGCCGGTCACTGGAAGCATTCCAGGCGGATGGAAACGAAATTTCGTCGTCCCCGCACCTTCTCTTATCTCTTCGCAATGGCCCGGCCCCCGGGTAAATTGAAAGAAAATTCTTATTAAGAAACTCGTACGTAAATCCCGGTGACCCACCACACCAGATAGAAGACAAAACAAAGAGTTCCAGTATGTGCCGCCGTGCTTTGTCAGTTCCGTTCCAGTATGTGCCAGTCGCTTAGCTTTTTGCCCTACTATACTAAAGCATTTCCTTCTTTGAGGAAGCTTAAGGCATTTCAACCTGCGCCTGAACTGTTGCAGCCAGAAAAGAAAAGAATACAGGCAAGCGTGCGAGCGGTGGTTATCTTATTACAGAAGATAGCATATCTAAAAGGAAATGGCTCTCTTAGAGGGAAGAACAAGACCAAACGGCAGGCTGGTTTTACGCCACACAAGATAGACTCCAACGAATACCTAAGCCATTGTAATTCTTTCTTTTCTTTGCAAAATAAAGAAAGAAAATCCATTTTGAATCTTCATTTGTGTGCCATAGCTTTGCATTGGCGCGCTTAAGCTCGCGGGCCTATAGCTTGCTTAAGTAAAAAGAATAGAAAACCGAAGACCAAGTCCAGTGACTCAAGGTTGAGCATTATCCGAATGCTTGAAAGAGTAAGGGCAGAAAGAGAGATTTTCTGATCTACTGCTTGAGACAAAAACACCCGCATCCCTGTTAAGCTTGACCGTTCAAGAAAGGGTTTGATGGAACTTTGAGTCTTTGGTTTAAGCGGTGGCCTCCGGATGTCTGGCCCCGAATGACTTCTCACTGCAAAGCGGGTATCTGGATCACATGGAAGAACAAGACCTAGGGGCTTGGAAGCAGCCATCCAAAGAAGAAAGCGTAATAGCTCCCACAACACATTCAAATTGAATCCCGCCCTCCCGTCGCGGAGCATTCGGATTTGCGGTCTAAACTTCGATCATGGGTTCGACATTTCCTCCGGCACGGAAGTAGAACGGGCGGGCGAAATCACGTGAGAGAAAGAACCTCTGAGTCTGCGGCAAGCTACTTGTCCTTTCTTTAGTACCTGTTATTCGAGATGCGCTCTTCCCTTTGTTGTCGATAAGCAACTTGTCCTTTCACATCATAACCGGTTGAAGAAGCGACGGGCTGAGTCTTGAGATGAGAAAAAAGAGGGTCCTTAACAGTGGATTATGGAAAGTTGAGCCCGCGCGCTCTCCCAGCAAGAAAGCCGCCGCTTAGGCTTTCGCGCGCGCTCACTTTTTCTCGGCCGAAAAAAGAGTTAGCCGCTGCTATTAAGGAGCGAAGAAATAATAGCGCTAGCGCGCTCTTCCGTTAACAAAGCTCTCTAAGGCAAGGTCAACTCAACTAGTCGCAAGAGAAAGACGGGTAATCCTGAGGGCAGCAGCAGACTAGTTAAGCACTTGCTGTGGGCAAAGCGCTAGTGTTTGTAAACTATGCTTCAAAGGCCTGCTAAAGAAGGAGTGTACCCTAATCGACTACCACCTAACCAATGGCACGAGTAGGCGGATCAATATCCGGATGTAAGCTCTGGCCCAGCAGATAGATCTTCTATACTAAATATAACATTGGCACAATAGCATGCCACTAAAAAAGAAAATTGCTGTTCAATCCGCGTACCGCAGTTGAAGGGTCTTCTCAATCTGGATAGAAGAGTCATGGAAGTAATGAAAAAGACAAAGTTATGTTGACTGCTTGAACTGCTGTTGTGCAGTTAGGCGGCATTGGCGAAAGAGCTGTTTTTCCAGTTTGTCGGTCCCCGATTATCAGTTCTCGTTGACCACGACCTATAGGAACCTTTATAGCCTTCCTTGATATGGCAATATGAAATCCATACTTTGACAAAACAAAACTTATTTAGTTAAACTTTCTTTTTGCTTTTTAAAACAAATTAAAGATAAGAGAATTGCCCCCGCTATACTTATTATTTTATTTAGAAAAGTCAAAATGAACTTTTCCAGCTATACTTTATAAGAAAGGAAGTAACTCAGAATTTGAAGTACAGTAAACATTATCACCTTGTTGCGGCTTGCAGCTTGCAGCCATAAAATCAAAGAATACAGGCCACTCGGCCCATTGATAAAACATAATGAAAATGAGCGCTATAATATATTTGTTATAAAAGTACGAGATGCTACTCGGCAGAGGATTCTCTTAAAGTAGTTGAAATGTAGGAACTGTATTCAAATCTTTTCTGGCTGCAACAGTTTGCTCTTTGCTCGTTCATTATATTTCGCTACCAAGATAAGATCTATCTTTTTCTTACGTATAAAGAAAGTTTTATCTAGCGACGAACCTTATAGTGTTCGAACACGGTCAACGGAGCTCTTATTCAGCAACGCTAAGTGCTTTTGACAGTTGTCTACCATGTTCCGTTTTCAAAATTCCTTTATTTCCACGGCATTCTCACAAAAGCAAAAAGTAGCGTAGCAAGGTAGGTTACTCTTTTTTATAGAAAAGGATCAGTTCTTCAGCTCTTTCCTGCTGGGTTTGACTAGGCAAGGGTGAGTCGGGCCTTCTCAATGTCGAAAGTTCTTTTTCCTTGTCGCGTTCTTTCTTCAAATTTGTTTGAATCCTTTACGAGGAAGGGGAGCATTGAAATGCAGAACTCCTTCCGGGAAACCAGAATGCCAAGTGTCAAACATGATCTACCTCGATCAAAAGCTTCGACTTTCAATTCTAACTCAAGGTCGCCCGACTATCTCAGAAATAAAAGACTCAGTGGTGGTTCCTTGATGCCCAAGCTTGTGTAGCCAACGAGCAAAGCCCCAGCGAGAGAAGTGCGTAAGCACGGAGCGAGCCTTTGAGCGAGAGAAGTGCGTAAGCACGGAACGAGAGAAGTGCTACAGCACGGAACGAGAGAAGTGCGTAAGCACGAAGCGAGCCTAAATGCGAGCCTAAATGCGAGCCAAAGAGTAAATGCGAGTGCTTTTCGGAAAAAGCGATTAGGTTAGTGTCAAGCTAGTAGGCGTGCTCCGAGGGCATTAATTCGTATCAACCCGGAACGCTACTCCGCGAGGAATGAGTTGGGCACTGGGCTTAGGAGAAGCAGTGCCTATCACCCACAGACGGACAGACGGAGGTAGTAAACCGGTCCTTGGGTGACTTGTTTAGATGCTTGGTGGGCAGGAAGCCCAGATCAAAATGGGAGGAGATCCTACCTGCGGCTGAGTTTACTAAAAAGCAAAAGTATGCATGTATATTCTCTTAGACTTTCTTTATAGTTTGAAAAACCGACACAGTAGTCGGGCTTAGCTGATCTTGGGGGTAGACCATCTAAAAGGAATTGACTTTTTTTAAGAATCTTTCATGAGAATCCTAATTTGGTGCCCTCTGGCCTGCGAAAGCAATTCTAAATAAGTAGTATACCGTATTTTTTTTTCTTTTTCTTTGACCTCCGACAGTCTTGCTTTACAGAAGTAATCCACTCTCTTTAGAAAGCGATTGATGGAAGTGAGATAAAGACAGAAAGGCTAGGCAAGAGGGGAAGGAGATGAAAGTGAGGGCTTGAACTGAACTTTCGCAACGAAATCACATAACATAAGATTATTAGGACTTTTGAATGCCTGCCCTAAAGCTGCTTACGGAGAAAAATGACGATTTGGCTCGAGAAGAGAGCTTATGCCTTCAGCCTCTTTAGACCTCGATATGCCTTATTAAGTTAAGCTATTTCATGATCCCTTGATAGGATAGAAAGATTCTTCTTTCTGCTAACTCGCGAATCTTACACGAGCCTCCTCTTTTCGTGAATTGTAGTTTGCATGCCCGACCTTTCTCTTTAGCTCTTCTAGAGATGGTAGTGGACGTGGTTCAGCCCTTTAAGGAAGCTCCAGTCTGCCTAAAATCCTCTTGGAGTGAGTCAAGATCCATCTGCTGGTTCTACTAGTTCCCCATCAGGAGCTCTTCTTTCTTTTTTATAGGAAATTGGAAAGCAAGATCTCTTTTCAGGGGAAGTTCCGATCGGGCTATTGCTCAAGAAAAGGAAGCGAGCTAACTCGACTGGGAAAGGAAAGAAGAGGGACTTTACTCACGATACCAGTGGAATAGGAAAGAGCCTCAGCTCAGTCCTGTCTGCTCAGTGGTAAAAATCCAAGGAGGAAAAAAAGGTATAAGAGGGTCATCACTAAAGAGCTCGGGATGGATGGGCTCCTATTCTGAAGAGGGCTTCTTGCTCTTTTCAATTTGATACTATGCTCCAGAAAAGTCTTTCAGATCGAAAGAAGGAGAGAGGAGAGGTTCCTGGGATAGAATACGATTCTTTTTCCTTCAAAGAGGATATTCCGGAGTCAATTAGTTAGAAAGTGGGCTGGTTGAAAGTTTGAGCTAAGCTCAATAGAAAACTTAGGAGAAATTTCTTGTATTATGCATGCACTCAGGTGGATTCCGCTGAAAGAATCCAATCTTTTCCGCGAGCTGCTCCTGCTCTTCTTGCTTAGCTTAGCTTAGGATATACTTTTCCTTTGAAATCCTCCTGACCTTATTCTTCCCCTTGCCTATCCCCCTTGCTAATAGTAGTCAATGAAGACCCTTTCCATGTTCACCGGTACTCCAAAGGGTAGGGATTATCCAGTAATTTGATCTAGTAAGGGGGCTTTTTTTCAGAGAATAATAGAAAAGGTAGAGTTGTTGGGGGCGTTGGCTACTGGCACTTACTATTGCTAGTGGCTTTTTATAGTTTTGTTTCGAAAAAAAAAAAGAGTCCTTGCAAATCGATTTACAAAGGTAAAACCAATGATTGTCTCCTCGGAGCAGTGTGCTTATGTAAAGGAGAGAAGCATTGTGGAGCAAAGATTTTTGGCTAATGAAATGATGCTGCTAAAGGGCAGCAGTTCCTCATTAATCTACCTTCGCTTCGACATAAGAAGCAACAAACTACCTGTGCCCTAAGAGACAAGCGGAAGAAGAGGGAATCCTACGAGCAGCTATTAACAAGCTTAATCGCTCCTCTTATTCAGTTGTGAATTCAGGACTTCGTCTAACTAGAACAAGCTAGCAATTCCCCCCTCCTTTAGGGCTTATTAAGGAGTCCTCTAGCCCCTTAAGATCTAACAATTCTCCAGCCGTCAATCACCCGCTTTTGAAAAGGAATGTTACCTGTTGCCTAGCTTAACGAAAAGAAAGACGTAAGTACTATATATACGAGTAAGACAAGTGTTTGGGGGAAGCGCCTCACCCTCGCGCTCGGGAAATCGACTAACAGATGCTGTCTTGGCTTAGTAAATCAATCACTACTATAACAAAAATCCATGATACCAGAGAAGTTACAAAACAGAAGGTGCTGCGGGATAAGGAGAATAAGTGCTGGATACAAGTACCAGTGCCATAACGAAATGTCACGAAAGCCGAGAGCCATCACGCCCGAACCAGCAACCCCTTCTTATGCTGCTTGCAACTCCGAGGTTTCTGATTGACTTAACTTTTTCCAGGAATAGCCAGGGAACCAAGCCCTTCCGAACCGCATAACATAAAAGGAAATTCTTTTTGAACCAGTTCTTCCAGATAAATAATCTTGAATAGAGTCTGCATTGTAATCAACAAAATAGGCAATGGTTTTTTTATTCCTCGTGGATCTGGTTCAACAAATCCAGATAGAGTTCCCTTGAAAAGGCTTCGGGCCTATCTAACTTACTGTTAGCTAGCTTTGCCACATTTGATTAGTAATAACTCCTACTTCCAGATCCAGAAAGATTTGAAACAGCAACATTCTAGTGGCATAGTGAAACCCCCGATGAGGTTAAAGTAAAAGAAGACCACCGCCTCTTTACTTGTCTACGTTACGGTCGAAAGGGACACCCTTATGAATGAATGAAACCCTATTCTGCTCGGAACCCAGGTTGGTACCTTCTTTTGAAGAGCCTTATTCGGCTGAATCAGCAGATTGGAAAGGCGGGGATCCAGATGCTGTATCGGACAAGGATCGAAAAAGGCTGGCTGGCTTGGATTGTCTCGGGCTGTTAAGAATGAAAGAATTCTAGAGGCGGAGCGGAGACTTTACATTCTTCTGTTTACGAAGGTGGTTTGCCAGGATGATCTACTATTTGCATAATTGGAGTGGAACGAAAGATGCGAGGATTGGGGAGCACCCACCTCTTAACGGTTTTTTTGAGCGGATCTTGCTACGGATGGTTTTATGTGTAACACTGCCGTCTCTAATTTCGTTTCTTGAGACCATCCCGTTGCACTCCTCACGCAACATTAGAGGGTCGGGCCCCCTTCAAACGGAGGCTGGCAGGGAACGGATTCCTATGCCTCGAGAGCTGGGAAGTTTTAGGTTGATGCTGTCTACAAGGCTGTTTTTCTAAAAAAGAGATTACCCAGTCTGGTGGGAAGTCTTCTTTTGAATTCTTCTTTTTCCCTGATTACTTTTCTATGCGAGTGTTTGGATGTGCTTGTTTTCAAAATATATCTGCTACTGTTGCACATAAGTTAGCCCCTAGGTCTAAAAGATGTGTCTTCATTGGTTATGGTTTCAATTACAAAGGCTATCGCTGTTTAGATCCTGTCACTGGTCGAGTTTACAACAGTCGTCATGTTATTTTTGATGAGTATCCTTACTATGATTTACTTTGTCTTCACAATCAGAGTCTTCTTCACCATTGATGCTTTCTGAGGCTCCTTTACCCATTGTGTATAATCGACCTATGTTCACTCCTGAGCCAGTTCCTCTTAGGACTGAGAATTCAGTTAGTGTTCCTGTTGTCTCCCCTAGGGAACCTTCCTCTTCACATACACCTTCACCTGTTTGTTCTGATGTGTTGTCTTCATCATCACCATTGTCTTTAGTTGTTACTGTTCCGTCTCATCCTATGGTCACTAGACTTAAAGCAGGCATTAGGAAGCCCAAGGAGATATTATCTCTCACTTCTTCTCTTCTGTTACAGACACTGAGCCAACTTGTTTTTCAAAGGCAGTTCAAGATCCTAGGTGGCGTGCCGCCATGGCAGATGCATTTAATGCCTTGGTTGCAAATCATACTTGGACTTTAGTCCCAAATGATCCAACTAAAAATTGGGTAGGCTGTAAGTGGATTTATAGGATAAAGCATAACTCTGATGGGTCTGTGGAGCGGTTTCAAGCTCGTTTAGTAGCTCAGGGTTTGAATCAGCAGGCAGGCATTGATTATCATGAAACCTTCAGTCCTGTCGT
This sequence comes from Amborella trichopoda, assembly GCF_054954075.1. NCBI lineage: Eukaryota > Viridiplantae > Streptophyta > Magnoliopsida > Amborellales > Amborellaceae > Amborella > Amborella trichopoda. Next base: position 23,874,063 of record NC_142347.1, on the reverse strand, counting down.
CAAACCCACTACTATTCGTCTTGTTCTTACTCTTGCTATTTCTAGACAGTGGGTGATTAGGCAACTTGATGTTTTTAATGCTTTTTTGCATGGTCTGTTGAATGAGGAAGTGTATATGAAACAACCTCCTGGTTTCATTGATTCTAAATTTCCTACTCATATTTGCAAACTTCAGCGTGCTATATATGGTCTTAAACAGGCTCCTCGTGCATGGTTTCATCGGTTTAGCTCTTATTTGTTAAGTCTTGGGTTTATTTGTTGCAAATCTTATTCTTCTATGTTTGTTCATCGGTCTAAACTTGGCATCATCATTTTGTTACTTTATGTTGATGATAGAATTCTTACTGGAAGCCATTCTTCTCAGCTTTCTCGTTTTGTTACACAGTTGTCTCATATGTTTGCCATGAAAGATCTTGGTGATATTCATTACTTTTTGGGTATTGAAGCTCATCGGGATTCTAATGGCTTGTTGTTGACTCAGCGTCGCTATACTTCTGATCTGTATCAAGGCTCTATCCAATGCTTCTTTTTTCTATGTTGGTTCGAAATCACTTGTCTGTGTTTTCCGGTTAGCTCTTCTTTCACATTGATTCTCTGCTAAGAAAGAAAAAACCTACTAATCCAATAAACCTGCCTCTTGCTTAATGCAAATTGGTTTTCGTCCCGTCTAAAAGATAAATAAGTGTTTTTGCTCTTTACTACGTGGCACTCACTATTTGTACTCATTTTTCCTATTCTCCCCCTTCTTTTGAGTCTACGCGCTTCCGCTTAGTATGTCGTTTATATGCTTCTTAAGCCAGAGGCCAGTTTCATTGATCTTCTCATAGGTGGTTTTTTCTGCCTGTAATTAGCGATTTGCCTTTTTGTTACAAGCATGAGCAGGACTTCTAGTGTTGGGAAAGTTCTCCTTGGCATAAGCTCTAGTTGATCTCTGTTATGGCATTCCCATATGCTTCCTAATTCCTATCTGTTTCCTAATTCCCTATAGTGCTATACCATTCCCTCTCTTTTCTTCCCACTCCCTCATTGGTCCCCTCTGTAAAGAGCTTTTCCTGCTTAGCTTATCTCTTCGATTTCTCATTTGTAAGGCCTCCCTTGAGTGAGTTAGATAGCCCATTCCTTGCTTCTTGCCTAACTTCGGTTATTTTAAAGGCTCACACTACAATAAGAGTCCGAGCGACTAGGAACAGGCTTGAATACAGAAAGAGATTCGTACTGTTTGCGCTTACTTAGCAATTTGCTTATTAACAAACAAAGACAGCCATGTTCGCTTACCCCTTTGCCTACCAATGATACAGGAAGGCTTAACTCAGACCCGAACCCCCTAGCCCCCTTGAGAGTTGAAACCCTGATGTACTATTGAAGCAGATTGTCGAAAAGGGCTTGCTTGAACAAGGCTTTCCGTTATTTGCCTAACACATTGCGATTTGGACAAGAAAATACCCTTTTCATGGTAAACTCCTCCTCGAAAGAATATCATCATCGGCTTTGAAAGATCTACCAATCCACATTAATGGATTTCTCAAATTACGGAAAAGGAACTCCTTACCAAGCAATTCTCACTCGGACTCTGGACAGCTCCTTCTAGAAAATCCAATATTATGGATTTGGTGCATACTGATGTCTGTTCAATGGATGCCAAGAGGGGACGAGCGTGTCTCAGCCCTTAGACACGATGGAGAAGATTTTCAACAAATTTGTAGCGGTGAGAGTCAAACGGGCTTTGAATAGAAAATAGAAAGAAATCATGATATGGCACGAATATATTGGAGCTACGATAAAAGATGGAATATGTGGCTAGCTAGATGGCTATATCTGCGTTGCATTTACTTAGATATTGAATCTAATAGATATAACTCTTCATATGCAGTATTCAAATGGGTCGAAATAGAAAATAAGAAAATATCAAAATTTCTTTCTGTGAACTGAACCATGGAATCAACGAAACGAAATAAGTGCTAAGCTAAGCGTTAACTCTTTTTAATGCTCCTGATTATTCTGTCTTTCTATCATTATCATAAAGAAGGATCAAATTATGAATCAATCTATTTTTCTGGTACCCACTTTTATTATCATAATGGATAGATAATAGAATGAAATTAGGTAGAAATTTGATCGAAAAGACCCAACCCTATTCTATTCTTATTCTATAACAAAAACAAAGCTCAACTCAATAAGTGCCAGAATCCTTGTTACAGGAATATCATTTCCATTTGCATTTGTAGCCAATTCGAATTGAAGTACAAAATTCTCTTTATCCCTCCTTCATACGTATATGGAGTTGGATAAAATTTCATGTGATTCAGTAAACAGAATATACATTCCATCATTGCTGGATCGATCTGTATGGTTCGATAAAGAGTGATCCAATAATGGGATTTTTCGAGAAATGGAAAACTTAAGTAAGATGCTACGGGAAGTTGGTCACATTGCTCCACCCCATAAACATCTTGGCCTATCTTTATTTTCACTCATTCTCATTATTATTAGAGAAAGAATGAGAAGAAAGGTGTAATTTTACCAGCTCAACCAACATTTTATATGTTCGCTAACTTGCCTTTCTGCTCTGGTAGCAAGTATCAAATCCATCGCAACACAGACTCTGGGTTCAGTTCGTGATCTCATTTTCGTATAGCATCATTCCATTTTATCCAGTCGAACCCTTTATAGTCGAGTGAGCCGGGGTTGACCCGCTCTCTCCTTATGGAAACCCCAGAATCTTAGCAAAGCTCGCCAATTTGGTGCTTGCACTAAAGATCTTTTTGATTCTTCTCTTCATAGTAAACTGGCACAAGTGACTCAACCAAATTCCCCTTATCCGAAAGAAAAGGGACGCCTCTTCTGCCGTCTTCCCCTGTCCCGGTTTTGTCTGCTTAATCCTATGATGAGAAAGCTTCGATGCAACTAAGGCAGGAGAGGCTGGAGACGATTTAGTAGAAAGCCCGGTTCAAGCAAAAATCTCAAAGTACAAGCACTTTAGTGCATGCACCAAAGTACCACTTTAGTGAGAAGCGCTTCGTAATCGGGCCGATATTCTTTTGCTACAGAACAAGGCAAGAATGCCAATTCATTCTGGGGGAGATATGGATCGGGGCAGGAGGGGGATTTTGATTCAGGGCTTCTAATTTTGGAAGGGGATCCCGGCTATGTCGTGAATTGTCCTCCAGTAGTCACTCCTGTTTTAGACCCAAAGCTGACACGAGTTCAGTCCTTTGCTCCCCTTTAATAGGCCCAGGGATCACTGATTCGTCGAATGAGCCCCTCCCTCCGGCATCTCTTTCATCACGAATGCCGCGCTTTTCTACAAAAAAGAGATGAAGCAGCCTATCTCGACCAGTCGCATTCCATCTCTTTTAGAAGAAGTCAGCTTTCAGTTAACATAATAGAATAGATGAAGGGGCGGCGGCGAAGAGGCGCGGCATGATTGCAGGAAAATTAGAAACCGGGGTAAGTTTCTTTTGGCCCATGACAAATGAAAATTTTCGTGAAAACAGAGCAGCTGCGACAACAATCGCTACCGCGTACGCGCTGCAAAAAAAGCCCCCTAAACAATTAATTTCCAGTTGCTACCACTGGCTTGCTACGCAGAGGCTTCCGGAAGCACTTCAAACAATCCATTTTTCATTTTTTGTTAGACTTCCACTCGCCCAGTGGAGTAGATCATAAAAAGAAAGAATAGTAGTAGAAAAAAGACGGGCAAAACGTGATATAGAAGAGGCCCGATACACTCCTTTCCTCTATATGGACACTAAGCATAACCTTCGCCCCCGCTAGTTCCGTGCATACGCACTTCTCTCGCTGGGGCAAAGCTCGTTCGATGACGGCCATATGAGATGTACCCCACCGACCCAGTGACACACCAACCACGCCCCTTCCCTTTCTCCGATCATAAAGCCACCTTATGAGCCTGCTTTGAATCGTGCATGAAAAAGCTTAGGCTATCTGACCAGCAAATAATCAAGTGTCGTGAAATGCATGATCAGTTTATGCAACAAAACATACAAAATCTTGTCAATAATTTTGTCAGACAGGTTGTCCTCTCTCCTTCCTATGTTGATCCCTCCTGAACAATCTGGTTTTCTCACTGGGAGGAGCAGAAGTAATGAGAATTCCATCCGGATAAGGATGAATTCTTAATAGAGAAAAGGAAAAAAGAAATGGTTTTTATTTGTTCCTTCTCTATGCTCAGCTAACTTTTACGAAGGCTATTCAATTCTCGACGATGAATTAATTTGATTGGTGAAGCCCCCTATTTATACTAGAATATATACAGTCAGCCTCACCTCCATTTCTGCTAACTCGCTTCTCGCCTTTCTCTATTCTAGAGTTGGAGCCGTTCCAGGGAATGTTTCCCAAGGATTAGCACCACACTCTTGATGATAAGGGAATGGTTTCTCTGAGGGCTGGGCTTTCTGAGAGGAGAAAAATTAGGAGAAAAATCTTTCTTTGTCCACCACACCCCCCGCGGCCAACCAAGGCCTGCGGTAGGAAGGAAGGACTCTTGTATTCATTCTTTCGAAGAGTCAGAGGGCCCTTAGGCTTTCGCGCTAGCGCGCTCTCTCAAAGCTGCTTATGCTGCATTACCCAGCAAACTACAGCTCGAAAGCAAGAAGCAAGGGTAAAAGAAAAAAGAATATTTAATACGGGCGGGCTTATTATAACTTCTTTAATTAGTTTGAAAAAGCTTTAATCAAGTTTAACTAAAGAATTGAACTGAAAACGCGTTTTCAATGAAATTCTTTAGTTGCGAAAGAAATTCATAAACCAAATCGGAGCGACGCAAGGAGCGGAGATGCGGTAGTTCGTTTAGTTTAAGTACTTATTTAGTTCAACTTGCTTTTTTTCCTAAAACCCGTGTTTTTTGGATGCAAGCCTTCTTTAATTATAAAACCTTCCGGCGAGTGGCTTCAAAACTCTCTTGATTGATTTCCAAAAACCCGTGTTTTTTGGATGCAAGCCCACCAAATCGGAGCAACGCAAGGAGCGGAGATGCGGTAGTTCGTTTCGTAAACAACTGAAAAACTCTCTTTATTTCCAAAAACCCGTGTTTTTTACTAGTCGAAGCTGGTTTTATTTCCTTTTCGAATGGTCTAGCTATGAATGATGATCACTTTTAGGCCATCCTTATCAGTCGAGCGAAGCGGAGCAAGCGAAGCAAGCGAAGCGATAGCTGAGCACTAAGTGAAAGCTCCTTTTGTCGCCCTACATTTTCTCTTTTGATCCAAGTAAGACCACAAATGCTAGACTTTAAGAAGGAGTTAGACCAATTCATATCTCTCATTCAATCGGGAAGGATCGTTTCAGCGGGTACCTCTCTAGCAGCTAGAAGCTTCATAGAGACCTTCCAAAAGACCAAAAGGGCGACTTAAGGAGCTTCAGGTACAGGGAAAGCACATTCTTCTCGCTTCCTGACCCAATCAAGTTTGATTCCAGATTGAGATAGAAAGATAGTTAATTCACTTCATTTGCGCTTCTATATAAGGTTGTCTGCCTCTCTCTCAATGCAGTATCAGCCCATAGCTAAGACTTGACGACTCTATTTATTACCAAGCAGATTGGAAAGTAATGTAATTCGCCTTCATTAGGATTATACAGGATCTCAAGGTTTTAATGTGAACCTCTTCTCCTCGAGACCAAGGGATTTTTTGCCTTAATTGGATGGGTCTTAGCCCACTTAGGCCTTCCTCCCATCTTCAAGGAATTCGGGATATCAGAAGCCCACTTTATTAGCGGACCCAGGAAGACTATCCATTCTCGGTAGAGATCTTCTTGCTCTCGTTGAACCCGGTGCTTTATTAACACCATTTCAGGGCCTTTCTAAGCCCTCATCTGAGGAAGGGTCGGTAGTAGGCCTTGCCTTCTTGCCTTCTCTCTTGGATCAGTATGAGAGTGACTTCGTATAGCCAGTCTGTCTATATCAACTAAGAATGAGAGCCAAAGATTAGAGCTTGGCGAGAGCTCCCCTATCACTGAAAAGGTGAAAGACTGGCCAATCAATCTGGTGCTTACAGCCAGCGGGCTCTTTCTTCCTTCTAATCCTTCCCATTTCCCTTTTATGCCGATGTCGTAAACCGTTGCCTCGGACTATCTAGTAAGGGCTTTCTTTCCTCCTGCTACAGAAAATAGATCTCCGCCCGACCGTAAGAAATGATTTGATCTCCGTATGCCCGATTGGATGCGAGGGAGGCCGAGGCATCCCAGTCCATACGGTGAAATGTCTATGTATCCGTCCACGGCGGCTGCTAAGGCTTGATCCTTCCTCATGTACGGTTGGATGGGCAAAGGGATGCCCTTTCCTTCTTTTAGCCCTGTGAGATACGTAAAGTCATACCCATGTTAAACATCATGCTCCTTAGGATTGGCCCAAAGTAGGTTAAGCAGGGTCTCCCTTGTAAGCTGATTGCTCCAGTGTTAGGCGTCAATCCCAGCAGCTCAGTGGTAGAGCGGTCGGCTGTTCACTTTCACCGACTCTTTTTTGATCCAATACCAAGCTTGAAGTCCTTGATTCAAAGAGATTCAAAGAAATGGCATTATTGACCTTAGTTATATATCCATATCCGCGGAAAGAATTCTTACTATATAGGATAGGGTTTACTAGAGCCGGGCAGCCAAGCTAATCCGATGATTTTTGCATGCTCTTTATGGATGGATGCACCGGAGATGGCAGTAACGTATTCCTAAAGATGACCGGAGCAGTGAAGTCTCGCAAACGATAGTATAGAGTCAGTCTAAATTCAACCAGGAATACTATACATGCTACTCTCAACAAAGGAATGCAACTAGAGGGATCCGACCATCAATGTTCGTTCCGCCGGACCCATGGATAACATGATACATTCTCTTTCCCTCCCCTGGTCCGAATGAAGAGAGTCCACTATGGACTCCGGTCTCTCCTCGCCTTATTTCGGTTGTATTACCAACCAAAGAAGGGAAAGAAAGTAAGAAATTAACCGAGGTTGAAAGAGCACAGGGAGCCGCTCCGCCAGTTGGTGTGGAGAGATGAGTCACTCTTGCACATCTCGCGCTGTGGTGATTGGTAGAGGAGCCGAGCATACGCTAGAATCAAGTGCCTAAGGGCTTCCACTAGGCAATCGGACCACTACATCGAATGAAATCAACTGGTTTCACGCTGCGCTTTGCTAGTTAGAGTTCGGAAAGCAAACTGAGCTGCTTGAGTTGAGTGTGCACTAGGGACCGCAAACAAATACTTTCTGCTGGTTTTTCTATTATCCAATCCAAAGAAATCAACAAAGACGCTGTGTGCGCTTAGCGCCCCTTTGGTTGGTTTTTTTTCTTTAGTTACGTGTTCTTCCTTCGCTGATTGAGTGCGCCGCCTAGAGCTGTTCTGGTTGAACTGCTTTCACCGCTAGGGCTAGTCCACTACTGAATGATTATGATACGCCATCTCGAGAAATTGTTCTATACCCTGACTGGCATTACACACCAGCGAAGATCGGGGAAGACGTTCCACAGCTGCTTGTGAGCTAGACTTGCCAGTCTGATCACCTTATGAGAGAATCAATGAGAGTAGCGGATAGGTAGGCGGCTCAGAAAAGGCATTTCCCAAGCTTTATGGGTGCTCCAACTGATGGTTCTCCCCACCTCTTTCTTTGAAGCAGAAAGGCAAAGAGATGGAAAAAAAGGTTCCTCTTGTTAAAAGTAAAAGGGAAATAGATTCGCAGAAGCTTCAGAGGCCATACAGCGAAAGATTCCTTCAAATAGCTCATCACGAGAAGTAGTCCTTTGGTTCTAGATTATCTGGTCTTCCTTCCCAGATTCCCTTTCCCGGGCCAGCTCAACTTAGAAGGGCAGTACCCGTGTACTCAACCAGAAAGATTAGTGCATTTAGCATATTATTTTTCTGTCTAATGTCGAGGAGGCCATCGAGTCCAGTAGTCATTGATCCGCCCACACTAGTGTAGTATTTACAATTCGCTTGGGATAACCGCTAGTTACTATAAGAGAGTAGCAAGGGCAGAGCTGCTCCACCCGAAGCAGGAGCAAGGGGCAAACCAACAGCATATCTTCCATCTCGAGATGGTGATTTAGATCCACGAAGCTATAAGCACCGGAGCGAGCACCAATATCACTTGAATTTGAAGGAGCAGAAAGACCTGGAAATGTTACAAGTTGATCTTTTTGCGAAATGCATTTGAAGGTGGGGCGATGCCCCTGTGATTTTGACCATAGGCAGTCATGGCCATGTCATCAAAGGCAGAAATGGCTATACCGGTGAAATCAAATATGTTACCCTATTTGATCTTTTGCGGACCTTCTGACCCCACCCTGAACCGCCCAAAAAAGGATCCGCAGATTCAGGGTCTTCGTAGGCTTCGTCTGTATCTTTAGATTCGGCAAAAGGTTCTTCTTTTACAGGTACGGATGAGGCTTTAGCCGCTGCTGCTTTGGATGCAGAGAATTCTTCTTCATATTCTTGGCGGATGAAAGAGCGCAGGATTCGGTAGATTCTTTATATTTTGCGGGTGCAGATTCGGCAGGTGAGTCAACGTATTCGGATGCCCTATATCCCCGACGGTGATTTGGAATTTTTGAATGAAAAATACGGGGTTTCGGCCTTGTTTCACTGAACAAAAACCCAATCTCGAATAAGAAAAGAGAACAAAGCAGCGCTTCTTTTAGCCTAGGTCAACCATTGTTGAGGGGCTTTTGCTTCCGCGAAGACCTTCTTTCGTGCACATCTCGCTTTTGTTCATTTATGCGAATGAATTGCGGAACCCATCATTTTCCATTTTGTTTTCTCTACGCTACTCGTCGCACTATTTTGCTTTTTGGCATCTAGCGCTGCTAATCGAATAGATCAGGTGTAGTTTATCCTTTTCTAGGTTGCGCATCTATACAATAGGTTGTGTTAAGTTCGGAAACTCTCCTTTTTGTTCAGATGGGATTACTCAATGCATCTGCTTTCGTAGCTAAGATTCTAGTGTATTTATTTGATTTTGATTCGGAAATGAGAGGCCCCATCGACTGAGAAAGAAATCAGTGGTCTATCGATTCGAGAGCTAGCCGAATAGCTTAGCTATCAGTGACATATGCGAACGACCAGTTCGTCAGTCAAGTTGTTGGTGGGCAAATACACGCATGATCGGGAACCAGACTCCGGTCAGCAGTCATTTAATCCATCGGGATCAGCCAGAGGGAGACTTCCCAAAAGAGTGGAGTGGACAACCTGCTATCAAAGGGGATGCCCGTCGATGAATTTACCATTTCTCGTCCATCATCTTTTTGAAATGCAATACCGAAATTAGAAGCATATAGCCTTTACCTACCCCACTCACCGACCTCGTCCAGACATAGCATTTCCAGTTAGCATGGTCGGCCAGTTTATGAAGACCCCTCGACTTCCTCACTGGGAAGCTGTTATACGTAAGGTATCTGAAGAAAGCTCCCGGACAAGGACTGTTGTATAAGCCCCATGGGCATTTGCGTATTGAAAGTTTGTCAGATGCTGATTGGGCGGGTTCTCCATTAGATAGGAGATCCACTATCGGCTATTGTACATTTTTGGGAGGGGGTCAAGGTGGAAAAGTCAAAAGCAAAGTGTAGGTGCTCGTTCTAGTGCTGAGGCAGAGTAAAGAGCTATGGCCCATACTGTTTGTGAATTATTGTGGCTTAAATCGTTGTTGCAGGAATGGAAAGTTTTGGTTGAAGAGCCCATGCGGTTATATTGTGATAATCGGGCCGCTTCTCATATTGCCAGCAATCCAGTCTTTCATGAGCGGACCATACACATTGAGGCGGACTGCCATTTTATTCGCGGGAAGGCTGCCGGTAAGGAGATTGTGACACCATACACGCAGTCTCAGAACCAGCCAGCAGATATCTTTACCAAGACACTTTGAAAACCTCAGATGCTGACCCCATGTTCCAAGCTGGGGATGCTTGATATATATGCTCCAGCTTTAAGGGGGCTGGATCCGCTGCATCAGCAAAGGAGCATGGTTCGGGTGACGAAAGTGTATCAATTACCGTCTTTTTCGCTTAAACCCAGTTTTGCCTCATAGCGCCATGTCCATTTTCGTCAACTTTGCCAATTCCCGAGAATTTTCATTAAAACAGGATTTTCCGGGCATGTCCATTTTCAACAAGAGTCACGCTCATATAACTGTGAATTGTTGTAAAACGTGAACTTGAGTTCAATCAAAAGTGAAGTTGACACGTCTTTCTCAACCGTTGACAGCTAGGGTAAGCCAAGCGAGACAGGTTTGACCTTGTTTTAGTTCCGGAACCGAGGCAATGTCACGAACGTATCCCCCGAGCTGTGCAGTTGAGTTGGTTGAGAGCCATACCTGCGATTGAGGTGCTTCCGGTTAAAGAGAGTAGCTCTATTGCTTTCAAAAGATATTTCTTCACTTATCTAGTAGTCGTGCGTGTTAATAGATCTTCTTCTATACTAGTAGTAGTGGGTGAATCGGTTTCTTAGGTAAGGTTTCGTTTCTTTATTAGAAGGATAAGCACAGTTATTGCTTTTTGTCCCAACATTCAGCCGAGGTAGGCTACTAACTTGCTCGTTAGAAGTAGTTAACGAACGGAAATAAGGCCATTTGATGTCTATAAGTGAAGATTGGATGGATGCCCGCTCCTTGGGTATGCTTTCAAAAGGGCTGTTTTCATGCGTGCTGGTGTTCGTGGTCTGTTGGTTTTTCTGTTCTCGTGGGGGAAGGCGGGATTGGCCCATCTACATGTTGAGAGTGTGCTCGGGCAAGTGGGCTAACCAGAACTACTAGTAAGGGGAATGGAACTCTTGTTTGAGAACTTTAGCTACGGACTTAGGTTAGCTAGCTCAGCTTCTCCTATGGCTATTTGGATTAAGGAACTAGGGTAATGCGAAGAAAAAGAAGGCCTAATAATGGTGAGTCGAATCAGGCGCGGCAGCCGTTCCAAGGCTTTTATGCCACCGTTCAGGCCTTATTTAAGATAGGAGAATGAGGTTCAAGCAAGAGACTCCGGGGTTTGCCTAAGGCGAGTAGCAGACTCTGGTTTCAGTGCACGTGTGGAAGACAACTCTGTTTAGCCAGCAAGCATAGGAAAGCAATCCCCCCGGGGAACAACCTATTAATGCTAATCCATTAGTTCTAGCTCGAAGTTTGCCCTTAGTTGTCTCGAAGTTAGCTACTTGGCATGAGTCGCTTGGGCAATCTTAGTGAGTAGCTTGGCTTGCTCATGCGGGGCTTTGGAAATAAAGTAACCAGGGAATTCAGGGGCTTTCACCCTAAGGAAGAGTCTCCTAGCAAGTCAATAGGTTCAGACATGTGATTAAGCAAACGAGGTGCCTAGCCTTATTATCTCACACAGGTACATACGCCTACGACTCTTTATCTCGCACGTGTATACGGTCTATGTTATGTTATGCGTGCACGGGTTGACTTCTTATTCTTACTAAAATCCCAAAGCAAAGTTTGATTCAAAAGAAAAAAACCTCCCATCTTGACCCCTTTCAAGGCCCTGTTTGCCTATCTATTTTCTCTTATCGCCTAGTTAAGAAAGAGCTAATGAGACCTACCAAGCCCACCCTTCCTTACCGAGAAAGCTGTAGACACCTTAACGACCAGCCCTTTAAGAAAAGGTGCTGCCCTATCTTTAGGTCTGTCTTATTCTTCCATGTGATCCAGATAGCTGCCTAGCGGTCGTTCTGACCTGCTTCGCTGCCTAGGTGTGCGTCTTAGGCACTCTTCGACGAACTCTTCCTGAAAGCTGAAGGCAGAAGGTAACTCACTCAAGAAAGTGTAGGAATCTCAATCCACTCAGATGCAAGAGAAGTAGCTTTCTAAGAGGCTAGCAAGCATAACCCTCTCACAGCGCAATCCTAGCATTTGGTCTCGCCCGCGCAATAGAGTTTTTTTTTTTGCGGTGAGGACAAAAAGCTCTAGTTCTACTACTTTAACCCTCGGATAAGGGGTTGACTATTCTGCTTTTTCTTATGTTGGATTTGGTGGAATAAATCTTTGCTGAGAAGCTTTGAAATGCGCTTTATATCGCGAGTTTTGAGCTTGTGTAAAAGTCTTTGAAAACGACCTACCTGGTTGCGGGCTTGCTTTCTATCCATATTTGGAATCCGCGAATTCCTTCTTTCCCGAGCCAACAGCTCAATCCTATAGCCTGATCTAAAACCCATAGGGCGCCCAGACTATTCTGCTTCATCTGCTTCTTTATACGTTGATGGAATTGAATTGGCCTATCAGGAATAATCAGTCTCGGTTGAAAGCTTGACCTTCCTTCCATACCTTGCCTGAGCAAACCTTGCCCTTGCTCCAAGATTGAAGTTTGAACTAGGAACCGATTGTTAAATAGGATAAACTGTTGGAACCAGGCCGAATAGAACACCTTCGTAGCTTTCTCAACACGTGTTATTCGCTCTGCTATCGCGCTTTAGCACTTCTTCCGACCCCTTAGGACAGCGAACTCAGCCACAAGCTGCGTCGTCATGATCGGGAGAATTCTCTTCAACTGGCTCCTTTAGGGCTAGATCCTCTTTATGAATACCAATTCAAACAGAACTGCATTTCGAAAGTGGAGTTAGGTTCCTTTCCTAACTCTGTGACTTTGAAAGTAGGGTTTACTTTTGATCTCGTATGCCTTCTTCTCTGTCATCCCCTCCCACCGCCCATGGAAAAGAATTTGACCTAGAATCATCAATAAGTCTCGGCCTTCCCAAATGAGAGGTTTTTTGCTTGTTTGTTCGCTGGCTTTATAGCTGGCTCTAAGCCTTTAACCTACCCCACCAACCTAGAATTGGAGTCTTTCTAAGAACCACCATCACCATCAGATCCTACTCCAACCGAGACCTTCCTTCCCTGCGGATAAAGGGTGCGTGCTTCAACATCTCAATTTGCACTGGAAACGAATTTATCTTTAGGAAAAACGGCTCTTGAATTTGAGGCATTCACCGATACTCCTACCTATCTAGAGACCTTTACAGTTAAAGAAAAAAGCTCCCGGAACAAAAGGATCAAAACCTTCCCCACGCTGGATTTACAGATTGTACTTGTCCAGTTAGACCATAAGGATCGGATACTCATATTCCAGGACCACCTTCACTTCTCAATGCGCCTTACCTTAAAAGCTCCTATCTCGCGCTTATCGAGCATTTTTTAGTTGAGCTTGCTTAGCACAGGGTTTGGTTCGGAGCTTTTTTTTTGCTCTAGTTCTGCCTTAACCCAACCACCGAAGAAAAGGGGTCTCGATCCCCAGATCCAGATCCGGATTCAGTTAGTTCGGAAAAAGCAAGACTCTAATCTAGAAAGATCGATTCTCAAACCCTTTTCACACGGGTTCGGAACAAGGATCCAGACTCCCTTTCCGAAAGAACGTATTCTGCCCTTTCGGCTGGGAAAGGCTATGAACGCGGAATAATAGTCAGTCAACTCGGATAAAAGAGCCTCGTCGGAATATTTTGCAAGAACGGCAGAGGAAATGTGACTTTTCTAGTCCTTTGTCTGTGAGACCATTGACTTCGGTTCTCCAATCCTTCTTAACGCGGCGTCGTCACGAATAGGCCGGCCATTAAGGAACGAAAGCCTTCCTTATAAGGTTGAGTGAAGGCTAGCTTGATTGATGCTTTTCGAGTGTGAGATTGAGATTGAGAAAGCAATGCCCTTGATGAGAGCACTGGTCAGTTGTGATCATATAGTATGATCTATGAAATCTGGAAATTGCCCGGGCATCCATCCCTTTTCTCTTTCTTTCGATACGATGAGCTGAGGGGCGAGAATGCCTTGTCTTATGACCATTACCCACCGCTCCTCAAGCTATCACAAAAACAGCATGGATACACATTTTTCTTAACTATGAAGTTCTGTCGGTATCTAAGAAAGAATCCTCTTTTTCTCAACTCTGATACTCTCACAACTCTCATACACAGGGAAAGAAGGAAACTACGGGTGAAAGATCACTGGAAGGAATGGTTTCACGAGAAGTGTTGCAAGATAACTGGAATTCACCTACTGGGAGTATCCCTTACGAATCGAAACTCGTACAGGGCAGCAGGGAAGGAAGAGCTAAGACTACTGCCAATACCAAGTACCGAGCCTACCAAGCCTACGGAACCTTACTTAACCGTACCGTAACGAGTTGGACCATGCCGAGGGAGCTCCTTGATTTGCTTTTCTGATCTAACTGGAAGTACTGTGTTCGTCTATCCCTATTGATCTATTAAATGGAAATTCAATGCCCGGGCAGATATCCAATGAAGACCACAAAGCATTGAAAGGCAGAGAGGAAATGTACCTATAGGAGAATCATCCTCTTCCTCTTAACTCATACTGAGGATAGGGGATCTTCCTACTCGTTTACAATTTGATCACATACATTGATAGAGTTGGACCAACAAAGACAGGAATTGTCCAATGGCACCACTCCTGATCCCTTGTGGGACTACTCTACATACTGACTAATGCACTGATTGATGGACTGATCCAAGGTAGTCTGATTTCACTATCGATTGATCCAGGAAGCGAAGACAAACTCTAGGTTCGCTTGCTTCACTTCATCATGGGATTGGGCTATTCTCATTCCTGCTGAAAGTCAATCAATGCCAGGCATAGCACTAATCTTGCTATAGGTTAGGTTAGGGCTTCCTTAGCGCTCTAATAGCTATAGGTAGGCTCAAAAGGCAAGGGAGTGTGCCAACTTCCTTTCCCATTGGATAGGCTAGACTCCTACTATTGTAAACATGAATTCAAAACAGACTCCTTGTTTACAATTTGATCACATACGTTGACTGACCAAGTTGGACAAAGAAAGAAAGGAATGGGATCGATGTAACTACTCCTGATGCCTTGTGGTACTAATCCCTTCTTCCTTTGGTGCTTCTCTTTCTAAGGTTATAGGAAGGGAACATCACATCTTTCTTCTCTATGCCCACCCACTCCCTCAATCTCTTGAATGGAAGTACTGTGTTCAGATTAGTCTCCCTACGCTATTAGGCACCTTTGGTCTAGGCTTTGACCCTTATTTCTTTCTTTGGATTGAGAACGTCCCACTGTGGATTCATAGACTGAACTTGACAGGTTTTACTGCGGAAAGCCCCTCGCTACACAAGTCGCGTCACCGCATTCGTTCAGTCGGGTCGCCAAAGCAGCGGTGATGAAGGCTGACAAGCACGATTGACCGGAACTGGAGTCTCACGAGGGATTTAGCAGTTCCGTGGCTGCATATTCAGTCGAGCACATGTGACTGAGTCGCCCGTACCTGAGCTCGAGAAACATTCCTTATACTGACCGAGTCTCCTCCGTTTCAGTAATTTCTAAGCAGAGAACTGGAAGAAGTCAAACTCCAACAACCCTAGCTTTATTTTCTCCTGACTTTCTGAACTTCAACTATTTACTCTTACTTTAAAGAAAGATATTTGTCAAGTTATATAGAAGTAAACAGTACTTACACTTACCTATCCGCTCGTGCAGAGATTACACCTGTCAAAGACGGAGAAAGCCCTAGCTAGTGAGTCATGTATGAAGTCTTATCTTTCAACGACTTAGAATAGCTTCGACGAGTGATCCCAATCGTGGAAGAACTCTCCTCATTCTCGTTAGCTTGAAGAAACTCAATTTCTTTTAGAAGCAGCTCAATTTATTTTATACCAAAAAATACCTCACATTATTTTCCTTACGTAATTTTATTTTTTGTTACCGAAATGCACATCGATTTATTTGTTTTAGAAAAAAAGCATCAAATTACTTTTTTTTGCCTCATTTTATTTTTTCTTAACAAAAAATATCTCAAACTGTTTTTCACTACCTCGTTTTTTTTTTCGGTCACCAAAAAGTACCTCAGTTTATTATATTTTCTTTACCTGATGTTATTTTTTATTTCCCAAAGTCACCTCAATTTTCTTTATTTTTTACCAAAAAATACTTCAAATTTTTTTTCTTTGTCTCATTTTATACATTATTACCAAATAATTTTTTGATTTATTTGTTAACTAAAAATACCTCAGTTTATTCGTATTTGCCAAATGTACCTCAATTTATTTATTTTAGCAAAAAGCACCTCAAATTTTTTTTCTTTACCTCTTTTTTATTTTTTGTTTCTATAAATAACCTCAACATATTTTTTACCAATGAACAGCACCAATTATTTTTCTTTGCATCATTTTACGTTTTGTTGCAAAAAAGTACCTCAATCTATTATTCAAACGAAAGACACCTCAGTTTCCTTTCGGTTGCCAAAAAGTATCTCAATTTAATTTTTACCAAAAAATGCCGAAAATTGTTTTTTTTACCTCCTTTTAGTTTTTATTATAAAAAAGTGCACAGCAGTTTTTTTTTTCCACAACAAATACATCAAATTATTTTTATTTTTCTTTACCTCGTTTTTATTTTCTTTTGCAAAAAAAACAGCTCAAACTGTTTTCCTTGGCATCATCTAATTTTTTTATTACCCAAAAGTAGCCCTCTTTATTTTTATGTAAAAAGAACTTGAGTTTTGTTTTTTCTTTAATTACCAAAGGGTACCTCAATTTCTATATTTTTACGAAAAATCCACAAATTATTTTTCGTTACGTTATTTTGTTTTTTATTACCAAAAAGTACCTCTATTAAGTCTTTTAACAAATAACTTTAACTAAAGTTGGTTTCCTTTAAAAAGTTTTATTTTTTATTAGCAAAGAGTTCCTCCGTTTTTTTTTTTTTTTTATCAAAAAATACCTCATTTCATTTTTCTTTACCTGAATTTATTTTTTATTTCGCAAAAGTTCCTCAAATTATTTCTTTTGCTTCATTTTATTCTTTATTTCCAAATAATTCCGCAATTTGTTTTTCAAAAGAAAAATACCTCAGTTGATTCAAATTTCCAAAGAGTACCTCAAACTATTTATTAAGCGAAAAATATCTCAGCTTATTCTAATTTTCAAAGAAGACCTCAAATTATTTATTTAACTAAAAAAACCTCGAATTATTTTTCTTTACCTTATTTTTCTTTATTTTCAAAAATAACCTCCACTTATTTTTCTTACAGAAAAATACCACAAATTATTTTTCTATACCTCATTTTATTTTTTATCACAAAAAAGTACCTATATATTTTTTTTAAACGAAAAAATACCTCATTTTATTTTTAATTACAAGAAGCAGCTCAATTTATTTTATACCAAAAAATACCTCACATTATTTTCCTTACGTAATTTTATTTTTTGTTACCGAAATGCACATCGATTTATTTGTTTTAGAAAAAAAGCATCAAATTACTTTTTTTTGCCTCATTTTATTTTTTCTTAACAAAAAATATCTCAAACTGTTTTTCACTACCTCGTTTTTTTTTTCGGTCACCAAAAAGTACCTCAACTTATTTTAGTTACCAAAGAGTACCTAAATTTATTTTTCATACTAAATAACACCTCAATTTATTTTAGTTACTGAAGAGTACCTCAAATTATTTTTTTAACCACTAAAATAACTCAAATTACTTTTCTTTAGCATATTTAAATTTTATTTTTATCGAAAAGTAGCTCATTTTATTTTTAAAACGAAAAATATCTCAGCTTGTTTCAATTTCTGAAATTTACCTCAATTTATTGTTTGACCAAGAAAATACCTCCAATTATTTTTCTTTGCCCCATTTTATTTATGATTACCTAAAGGTTCCTCACTTTGTTTTTTAACAAAAAATACATCGAAAAAAAGTTTTTTTACCACATTTTATTTCTTATTACCGAAAATACCTCAACCGATTTGTTTACAAAACAAAAAACCTCAGTTTATTTTAATTAACAAAAAGTTACTCAATTTATTTTTTTACAAGAAAAAATGCCTCATTATATTTTTCTTTACCTGAAGTTATATTTTATTTCCCAAAGTCTCCTCAATTTTCTTTATTTTTTACCAAAAAATACTTCAAATTATTTTTCTTTGTGTCATTTTATTCTTTATTTCCAAATAATTTATTAATTTATTTGTTAAGGAAAAATATCTCAGTTTATTCCCTTTTGCCAAAAGTACCTCAATTTACTTATTTTAGCAAAAAGCACCTCAAATTTTTTTTCTTTGCCACATTTTTATTTTTTATTTCTAGAAATAACCTCAACATATTTTTTTCCAATGAACAGCACGATTTATTTTTCTTTGCCTCATTTAACGTTTTATTGCAAAAAAGTACCTCAATCTTCTATTCAAACGGAAGATACCTCAGTTTCCTTTCGGTTGCCAAAAAGTATCTCAATTTATTTTGTACCAAAAAATGCCGCAAATTGTTTTTTCTTACCTCATTTTACTTTTTATTACAAAAAAGAGCACGCCAATTTTTGTTTTCCACAACAAATACATTAAATTATTTTTATTTTTCTTTACCTTGTTTTTATTTTCTTTTGCAAAAAAAACGGCTCAAACTGTTTTCCTTTGCATCATCTTATTTTTTTATTACCCAAAAGTAGCCCTCTTTATTTTTATGTAAAAAGAACTTGAGTTTTGTTTTTTCTTTAATTACCAAAGGGTACCTCAGTTTATTTATTTTTATAAAAAATCCACAAATTATTTTTCTTTACGTTATTTTGTTTTTTATTACCAAAAAGTACCTCTATTAAGTCTTTTAACAAAAAACTTTAACTAAAGTTGGTTTCCTTTAAAAAGTTTTATTTTTTATCAGCAAAAATTTCCTCCAATTTTTTTTTTTTTATCAAAAATACCTCATTGTATTTTTCTTTACCTGAATTTATTTTTTATTTCGCAAAAGTTCCTCAAATTATTTCTTTTGCTTCATTTTATTCTTTATTTCCAAATAATTCAGCAATTTGTTTTTCAAAAGAAAAATACCTCAGTTGATTCTAATTTCCAAATAGTACCTCAAACTATTTATTAAGCGAAAAATATCTCAGCTTATTCCAATTTTCAAAGAGTACCTCAAATTATTTATTAAACTAAAAAAACCTCGATTGATTTTTCATTACCTAATTTTTCTTTATTTTCAAAAATAACCTCGACTTATTTTTCTTATAAAAAAGTACCACAAATTATTTTTCTATACCTCATTTTATTTTTTATCACAAAAAAGTTCCTCAATTTATTTTTTAAACGAAAAAATACATTAGTTTTTTTTTTATTTCAAAAAGCAGCTCAATTTATTTTATACCAAAAAATACCTCACATTATTTTCCCTAAGTAATTTTTTTTTTTGTTACCAAAATGCACATCGATTTATTCTTTTTAGAAACAATGCATCAAATTACTTTTGCTTGCCTCTTTTTTTCTTTTCTTAACAAAAAATATCTCAAACTATTTTTCATTACCTCGTGTTTTTTTTCGGTCACCAAAAAGTACCTCAGTTTATTTTAGTTACCAAAGAGTACCTAAATTTATTTTTCTTACTAAATAACACCTCAATTTATTTTAATTACTGAAGAGTACCTCAAATTAAATTTTGAACCACTAAAATTACACAAATTACTTTTCTTTAGCGTATTTAATTGTTATTTTTACCGATAAGTAGCTCATTTTATTTTTAAAACGAAAAATATCTCAGCATTTTTTAATTTTTGAAATTTAGCTCAATTTATTGTTTGACCAAGAAAATACCTCCAATTATTTTTCTTTGCCCCATTTTATTTATTATTACCAAAAGGTTCCTCACTTTGTTTTTTTAACAAAAAATACATCAAAGTTTTTTTTCCACATTTTATTTCTTATTACCGAAAATACCTCGACCGATTTGTTTACAGAACAAAAAACCTCATTTTATTTTAATTAACAAAAAGTTGCTGAATTTATTTTTTTACAAGAAAAAATGGCTCATTATATTTTTCTATACCTGATGCTATTTTTTATTTCCCAAAATCTTTTCAATTTTCTTTATTTTTTACCAAAAAATACTTCAAATTATTTTTCTGTGTCTCATTTAATTCTTTATTACCAAATAATTTATTAGTTTATTCGTTAACGAAAAATACCTCAGTTTATTCTTATTTGCCAAATGTACCTCAATTTATTTTTTTTAGCAAAAAGCACCTCAAATGTTTTTTCTTTACCTCATTTTTATTTTTTATTTCTATAAATAACCTCAACATATTTTTTACCAATTAACAGCACCAGTTATTTTTCTTTGCCTCATTTTATGTTTTATTGCAAAAAAGTACCTCAATCTATTATTCAAACGAAAAATACCTCAGTTTCCTTTTGGTTGCCAAAAAGTATCTCAATTTATTTTGTACCAAAAAATGCCGCAAATTGTGTTTTCTTACCTCATTTTACTTTTTCTTACAAAAAAGAGCACACCAATTTTTTTTTTCCACAACAAATACATCAAATTATTTTTATTTTTCTTTACCTCTTTTTTATTTTCTTTTGCAAAAAAAATGCCTCAAACTGTTTTCCGTTGCATCATCTTATTTGTTTATTACCCAAAGGTAGCCGTTTTTTTTTTTGTCTAAATAGAACTTGAGTTTTGTTTTTTTTTTTTTTAATTACCAAAGGGTACCTCAATTTATTTATTTTTACAAAAAATCAACAAATTATTTTTCTTTACGTTATTTTATTTCTTATTACCAAAAAGTACCTCTATTAAGTCTTTTAACAAAAAACTTTAACTAAAGTTGGTTTCCTTTAAGTACTTTTATTTTTTATTAGCAAAAAGTTCCTCGATTTATTTTTTCTTATCAAAAATACCTCATTTTAGTTTTCTTTGCCTGAATTTTTTTTTATTTCCCAAAAGTTCCTCAACTTATTTCTTTTGCTTCATTTTTATTCTTTATTTCCAAATAATTTCGCAATTTTTTTTCAAAAGAAAAATACCTCAGTTGTTTCTAATTTCCAAAGAGTACCTCAAACTATTTATTTAGCGAAAAATACCTCAGTTTATTCTAATTTTCAAAGAGTACCTCAAATTATTTATTTAACTAAAGAAACCTCGAATTATTTTTCTTTACCTGACTTTTCTTTATTTTAAAAAATAACCTCGACTTATTTTTCTTGCAGAAAAATACCACCAATTATTTTTCTATGCTTCATTTTATTTTTCATCACAAAAAAGTACCTCAATTAATTTTTAAACGAAAAATACCTCAGTTTATTTTTAATTACAAGAAGCAGCTCAATTTATTTTATACCAAAACATATCTCACATTATTTTCCGTACGTAATTTTATTTTTTTTTTCCAAAATAAATGCACATCGATTTATTTTTTTTAGAAAAAATGCATCAAATTACTTTTGTTTTCCATATTTTTTTTTCTTAAAAAACAATATCTCAAACTTTTTTTCATTACCTCGTTTTGTTTTTCGGTCACCAAAAAGTACCTCAGTTTATTTTAGTTGCCAAAGAGTACCTAAATTTATTTTTCTTATTAAATAACACCTCAATTTATTTAATTACTGAACAGTACCTCAAATTATTCGTTTAACCGCTAAAATAACTCAAGTTATGTTTCTTTAGCATATTTAATTGTTATTTTTACCGAAAAGTAGCTCATTTTATTTTTAAAACGAAAAATATCTCAGCTTGTTTTTATTTCTGAAATTTACCTCAATTTATTGTTTGACCAAGAAAATACCTCAAATTATTTTTCTTTGCGCCATTTAATTTATTATTACCAAAAGGTTCGTCACTTTGTTTTTTTCACAAAAAATACATCAAAAAAAAGTTTTTTTGCCACATTTTATTTCTTATTACCGAAAATACCTCGACCGATTTGTTTACAAAACAAAAAACCTCAGTTTATTTGAATTAACAAAAAGTTGCTGAATTTATTTTTTTACAAGAAAAAATGCCTCATTATATTTTTCTTTATCTTATGCTATTTTTTATTTCCCAAAGTCTCCTCAATTTTCTTTATTTTTTACCAATTAACAGCACCAATTATTTTTCTTATCTCATTTTATGTTTTGTTGCAAAAAAGTACCTCAATCTATTATTCAAACGAAAAATACCTTAGTTTCCTTTTGGTTGCCAAAAAGTATCTCAATTTATTTTGTACCAAAAAATGCCGCAAATTATTTTTTCTTGCCTCATTTTACTTTTTATTACAAAAAAGAGCACACCAATTTTTTTTTTCCACAACAAATACATCAAATTATTTTTATTTTTCTTTACCTCATTTTTATTTTCTTTTGCAAGAAAAATGCCTCAAACTGTTTTCCTTTGCATCATCTTATTTTTTTATTACCCAAAAGTAACCCTTTTTATTTTTATATAAAAAGAGCTTGAGTTTTGTTTTTTTTTTTTTAATTACCAAAGGGTACCTCAATTTATTTATTTTTACAAAAAATTAACAAATTATTTTTCATTACATTATTTTTTTTTATTACCAAAAAGGACCTCTATTAAGTCTTTTAACAAAAAACTTTAACTAAAGTTGGTTTCCTTTAAAAAGTTTTATTTTTTATTACCAAAAAGCTCCTCGAATTTATTTTTTTTATCAATAATACCTCATTGTATTTTTCTTTACCAGAATTTTTTTTTTATTACCCAAAAGTTCCTCAAATTATTTCTTTTGCTTCATTTTATTCTTTATTTCCAAATAATTCCGCAATTTGTTTTTCAAAAGAAAAATACCTCAGTTGATTCTAATTTCCAAAGAGTACCTCAAACTATTTATTTAGCGAAAAATACCTCAGTTTATTTTAATTTTAAAAGACTACCTCAAATTACTTATTTAACTAAAAAAACCTCGAATTATCTTTCTTTACCTAATTTTTCTTTATTTTCAAAAATAACCTCGACTTATTTTTCTCACAGAAAAATACCACAAATTATTTTTCTATAGCTCATTTTATTTTTTATCACAAAAAAGTGCCTATATTTTTTTTTTAAACAAAAAAATACCTCAGTTTATTTTTAATTACAAGAAGCAGCTCAATTTATTTTATACCAAAAAATGCCTCACATTATTTTCCTTACGTATTTTTATTTTTTGTTACCAAAATGTACGTCGATTTATTTGTTTTAGAAAAAATGCATCAAATTAAGTTTTTTTGCCACATTTTATTTTTTCTTAAGAAAAAATATCTCAAACTATTTTTCATTACCTTGTTTTTTTTTTCGGTCACCAAAAAGTACCTCAGTTTCATTTAGTTACCAAAGAGTGCCTAAATTTATTTTTCTTACTAAATAACACCTCAATTTATTTTAATTACTGAAGAGTACCTCAAATTATTTTTTTAACCACTTAAATAACTAAAATTACTTTTCTTTAGCATATTTGATTATTATTTTTACCTAAAAGTAGCTCATTTTATTTTTAAAACGAAAAATATCTCAGCTTGTTTTAATTTTTGAATTTTACCTCAATTTATTGTTTGACCAAGAAAATACCTTCAATTATTTTTCTTTGCCCCATTTTATTTATTATTACCAAAAGGTTTCTCACTTTGTTTTTTAAACAAAAAATACATCGAAAAAAAGTTTTTTTACCACATTTTATTTCTTATTACCGAAAATACCTCGACCGATTTGTTTACAAAACAAAAAACCTCAGTTTATTTTATTTTACAAAAAGTTGCTGAATTTTATTTTTTTACAAGAAAAAATTCCTCATTATATTTTTCTTTACCTGATGTAATTTTTTATTTCCCAAAGTCTCCTCAATTTTATTTATTTTTTACCAAAAAATACTGCAATTTTATTTTCTTTGTCTCATTTTATTCTTTATTACCAAATAATTTATTGATTTATTTGTTGACTAATAATACCTCAGTTTATTCGTATTTGCCAAATGTACCTCAATTTATTTATTTTACCAAAAAGCACCTCAAATTTTTTTTCTTTACCTCATTTTTATTTTTTGTTTCTATAAATAACCCCAACATATTTTTTACCAATGAATAACACCAATTATTTTTCTTTGCCTCATTTTACGTTTTGTTGCAAAAAAAGTACTTCAATCTATTATTCAAACGAAAAATACCTCAGTTTTCTTTTGGTTGCTGAAGAGTATCTCAAATTATTTTGTACCAAAAAATGCAGCAAATTATTTTTTCTTACCTCGTTATACTTTTTATTACAAAAAAGAGCACTCCAATTTTTGCTTTCCACAACAAATACATCAAATTATTTTTATTTTTCTTTACCTCATTTTTATTTTCTTTTGCAAAAAAAATGCCTCAAACTGTTTTCCTTTGCATCATCTTATTTTTTTACTACCCAAAAGTAGCCGTTTTTATTTTTATTTTAAAAGAACTTGTGTTTTGTTTTTTTTTTAATTACCAAAGGGTACCTCAATTTATTTATTTTTATGAAAAATCAACAAATTATTTTTCTTTACTTTATTTTGCTTCTTATTACCAAAAAGTACCTCTATTAAGTCTTTTAACAAAAAACTTTAACTAAAGTTGGTTTCCTTTAAGTAGTTTTATTTTTTATTAGCAAAAAGTTCCTCGATTTATTTTTTCTTATCAAAAATACCTCATTGTAGTTTTCTTTGCCTGAATTTATTTTTTATTTCCCAAAAGTTCCTCAACTTATTTCTTTTGCTTCATTTTATTCTTTATTTCCAAATATCTTCGCAATTTTTTTTTCAAAAGAAAAATACCTCAGTTGATTCTAATTTCCAAAGAGTACCTCAAACTATTTATTTAGCGAAAAATACCTCAGTTTATTCTAATTTTCAAAGAGTACCTCAAATTATTTATTTAACTAAAGAAACCTCGAAGTATTTTTCTTTACCTAACTTTTCTTTATTTTCAAAAATAACCTCGACTTATTTTTCTTGCAGAAAAATTCCACCAATTATTTTTCTATACCTCATTTTATTTTTTATCACAAAAAAGTACCTCAATTAATTTTTTAAAAGAAAAATACCTCAGTTTATTTTTAATTACAAGAAGCAGCTCAATTTATTTTATACCAAAACATATCTCACATTATTTTCCGTACGTAATTTTATTTTTTGTTTCCAAAATAAATGCACATCGATTTATTTTTTTTAGAAAAAATGCATCAAGTTACTTTTGTTTGCCATATTTTTTTTTTCAAAACAAAAATATCTCAAACTTTTTTTCATTACCTCGTTTTTCTTTTCGGTCACCAAAAAGTACCTCAGTTTATTTTAGTTGCCAAAGTGTACCTAAATTTATTTTTCTTATTAAATAACACCTCAATTTATTTTAATTACTGAAGAGTACCTCAAATTATTGGTTTAACCGCTAAAATAACTCAAGTTACTTTTCTTTAGCATATTTATTGTTTATTTTTACCGAAAAGTAGCTCATTTTATTTTTAAAACGAAAAATATCTCAGCTTTTTTAAATTTCTGAAATTTAGCTCAATTTATTGTTTGACCAAGAAAATACCTCCAATTATTTTTCTTTGCCCCATTTTATTTATTATTACCAAAAGGTTCCTCACTTTGTTTTTTAAACAAAAAATACATCGAAATTTTTTTTTTTTACCACATTTTATTTCTTATTACCAAAAATACCTCGACCGATTTGTTTACAAAACAAAAAACCTCAGTTTATTTTATTTAACAAAAAGTTGCTGAATTTTATTTTTTTACAAGAAAAAATTCCTCATTATATTTTTCTTTACCCGATGTTATTTTTTATTTCCCAAAGTCTCCTCAGTTTTCTTTATTTTTTACCAAAAAATACTTCAAATTTTTTTTCTTTGTCTCATTTTATACTTTATTACCAAATAATTTATTGATTTATTTGTTAACTAAAAATACCTCAGTTTATTCGTATTTGCCAAATGTACCTCAATTTATTTATTTTAGCAAAAAGCACCTCAAATTTTTTTTCTTTACCTCATTTTTATTTTTTGTTTCTATAAATAACCTCAACATATTTTTTACCAATGAACAGGACCAATTATTTTTCTTTGCCTCATTTTACGTTTTGTTGCAAAAAAGTACCTCAATTTATTATTAAAACGAAAAATACCTCAGTTTCCTTTTGGTTGCTAAAAAGTATCTCAATTTATTTTGTACCAAAAAATGCCGCAAATTATTTTTTCTTACCTCGTTTTACTTTTTATTTCAAAAAAGACCACGCCAATTTTTGTTTTCCACAACAAATACATCAAATTATTTTTATTTTTTTTTACCTCATCTTTATTTTCGTTTGCAAAAAAAATACCTCAAACTGTTTTCCTTTGCATCATCTTATTTTTTTATTACCCAAAAGTAGCCCTCTTTATTTTTATGTAAAAAGAACTTGAGTTTTGTTTTTTTTTTAATTACCAAAGGGTACCTCAATTTATTTGTTTTTAGAAAAAATCCACAAATTATTTTTCCTTACGTTATTTTGTTTTTTATTACTAAAAAGTACCTCTATTAAGTCTTTTAACAAAAAACTTTAACTAAAGTTGGTTTCCTTTAAGTAGTTTTATTCTTTATTAGCAAAAAGTTCCTCCATTTTTTATTTTTTTTATCAAAAATACCTCATTGTATTTTTCTTATCCTGAATTTATTTTTTATTTCGCAAAAGTTCCTCAAATTATTTCTTTTGCTTCATTTTATTCCTTATTTCCAAATAATTCTGCAATTTGTTTTTCAAAAGAAAAATACCTCAGTTGATTCTAATTTCCAAAGAGTACCTCAAACTATTTATTTAGCGAAAAATACCTCAGTTTATTCTAATTTTCAAAGAGTACCTCAAATTACTTATTTAACTAAAAAAACCTCGAATTATCTTTCTTTACCTAGTTTTTCTTTATTTTCAAAAATAACCTCGACTTATTTTTCTTACAGAAAAATACCACAAATTATTTTTCTATACCTCATTTTATTTTTTATCTCAAAAAAGTACCTATATTTTTTTTTAAAACGAAAAAATACCTCAGTTTATTTTTAATTGCAAGAAGCAGCTCAATTTATTTTATACCAAAAAATACCACAAATTATTTTCCTTACGTAATTTTTTTTTTTGTTACCAAAATGCACATCGATTTATTTGTTTTAGAAAAAATGCATCAAATTACTTTTTTTTGCCTCATTTTATTTTTTCCTAAATAAAACTATCTCAAACTATTTTTCATTAGCTCGTTTTTTTTTTCGGTCACCATAAAGTACCTCAGTTTATTTTAGTTACCAAAGAGTATTTATTTTTCTTTCTAAATAACCCCTCAATTTATTTTAATTACTGAAGAGTACCTCAAATTATTTTTTTTAACCACCAAAATAACTCAAATTACTTTTCTTTAGCATATTTGATTGTTATTTTTACCGAAAAGTAGCTCATTTTATTTTTAAAACGAAAAATATCTCAGCTTGTTTTAATTTCTGAAATTTACCTCAATTTATTTTTTGACTAAGAAAATACCTCCAATTATTTTTCTTTGCCCCATTTTATTTATTATTACCAAAAGGTTCCTCACTTTGTTTTTTTAACAAAAAATACATCGAAAAAAAGTTTTTTTACCACATTTTATTTCTTATTACCGAAAATACCTCAACCGATTTGTTTACAAAACAAAAAACCTCAGTTTATTTTAATTAACAAAAAGTAGCAGAATTTTATTTTTTTACAAGAAAAAATTCCTCATTATATTTTTCTTTACCTGATTTTATTTTTTATTTCCCAAAGTCTCCTCAATTTTCTTTATTTTTTACCAAAAAATGCTTCAATTTTTTTTTCTTTGTCTCATTTTATACTTTATTACCAAATAATTTATTGATTTATTTGTTAACTAAAAATACCTCAGTTTATTCGTAATTGCCAAATGTACCTCAATTTATTTATTTTACCAAAAAGCACCTCAAATTTTTTTTCATTACCTCATTTTTATTTTTTGTTTCTATAAATAACCTCAACATTTTTTTTACCAATGAACAGCACCAATTACTTTTCTTTGCCTCATTTTACGTTTTGTTGCAAAAAAGTACCTCAATCTATTATTCAAACGAAAAATACTTCAGTTTCCTTTTGGTTGCTAAAAAGTATCTCAATTTATTTTGTACCAAAAAACGCCGCAAATTATTTTTTCTTACCTCGTTTTACTTTTCATTTCAAAAAAGAGCACGCCAATTTTTTTTTTCCACAACAAATACATCAAATTATTTTTATTTTTCTTTACCTCATTTTTATTTTCGTTTGAAAAAAAAATACCTCAAACTGTTTTCCTTTGCATCATCTTATTTTTTATTACCCAAAAGTAGCCCTCTTTATTTTTATGTAAAAAGAACTTGAGTTTTGTTTTTTTTTTAATTACCAAAGGGTACCTCAATTTATTTAGTTTTACAAAAAATCAACAAATAATTTTTCTTTACGTTATTTTTTTTTTTATAACCAAAAAGTACCTCTATTAAGTCTTTTAACAAAAAACTTAAACTAAAGTTGGTTTCCTTTAAGTAGTTTTATTTTTTATTAGCAAAAAGTTCCTCCATTTTTTTTTTTTTTTATCAAAAATACCTCATTGTATTTTTCTTTACCAGAATTTTTTTTTTATTTCGTAAAAGTTTATCAAATTATTTCTTTTGCTTCATTTTATTCTTTATTTCCAAATAATTTCGCAATTTGTTTTTCAAAAGAAAAATACCTCAGTTGATTCTAATTTCCAAAGAGTACCTCAAACTATTTATTTAGCAAAAAATACCTCAGTTTATTCTATTATTCAAAGAGTACCTCAAATTACTTATTTAACTAAAAAAAACCTCGAATTATCTTTCTTTACCTAATTTTTCTTTATTTTCAAAAATAACCTCGACTTATTTTTCTTATAGAAAATTACCACAAATTATTTTTCTATACCTCATTTTATTTTTTATCACAAAAAGTACCTCAATTTATTTTTTAAACGAAAAAATACCTCAGTTTATTTTTAATTACAAGAAGCTGCTCAATTTGTTTTATACCAAAAAATACCTCACATTATTTTCCTTACGTAATTTTATTTTTTGTTACCAACATGCACATCGATTTATTTGTTTTAGAAAAAATGCATCAAACTACTTTTTATTGCCTCATTTTATTTTTTCTTAACAAAAAATATCTCAAACTATTTTTCATTACCTCGTTTTTTTTTTCGGTCACCAAAAAGTACCTCAGTTTATTTTAGTTACCAAAGAGTGCCTAAATTTGTTTTCTTACTAAATAACACCTCAATTTATTTTAATTACTGAAGAGTACCTCAAATTATTTTTTTAACCACTAAAATAACTCAAATTACTTTTATTTAGCATATTTGATTGTTATTTTTACCGAAAAGTAGCTCATTTTATTTTAAAAACGAAAAATATCTCAGCTTGTTTTAATTTCTTAAATTTACCTCCATTTATTGTTTGACCAAGAAAATACCTCCAATTATTTTTCTTTGCTCCATTTTATTTATTAGTACCAAAAGGTTCCTCACTTTGTTTTTTTAACAAAAAATACATCGAAAAAAAGTTTTTTTACCACATTTTATTTCTTGTTACCGAAAATACCTCAACCGATTTGTTTACAAAACAAAAAACCTCAGTTTATTTTAATTAACAAAAAGTTGCTGAATTTTTTTTTTTTACAAGAAAAAATTCCTCATTATATTTTTCTTTACCTGATGTTATTTTTTATTTCCTAAAGTCTCCTCAATTTTCGTTATTTTTTACCAAAAAATACTTCAAATTTTTTTTCTGTCTCATTTTATACTTTATTACCAAATAATTTATTGATTTATTTGTTAACTAAAAATACCTCAGTTTATTCGTATTTGCCAAATGTACCTCAATTTATTTATTTTAGCAAGAAGCACCTCAAATTTTTTTTCTTTACCTCATTTTTATTTTTTGTTTCTATAAATAACCTCAACATATTTTTTCCCAATGAACAGCACCAATTATTTTTCTTTGCCTCATTTTACGTTTTCTTGCAAAAAAAGAACCTCAATCTACGATTCAAACGAAAAAAACCTCAGTTTCCATTTGGTTGCTAAAAAGTATCTCAATTTATTTTGTATCAAAAAATGCCGCAAATTATTTTTTCTTACCTCGTTTTACTTTTTATTTCAAAAAAGAGCACGCCAATTTTTTTTTTCCACAACAAATACATCAAATTATTTTTATTTTTCTTTACCTCATCTTTATTTTCGTTTGCAAAAAAAATACCTTAAACTGTTTTCCTTTGCATCATCTTATTTTTTTATTACCCAAAAGTAGCCCTCTTTATTTTTATGTAAAAAGAACTTGAGTTTTGTTTTTTTTTTAATTACCAAAGGGTACCTCAATTTATTTGTTTTTAGAAAAAATCCACAAATTAATTTTCTTTACGTTATTTTGCTTTTTATTACCAAAAAGTACCTCCATTAAGTCTTTTAAAAAAAAACTTAAACTAAAGTTCGTTTCCTTTAAGTAGTTTTATTTTTTATTAGCAAAAAGTTCCTCCTTTTTTTTTTTTTTTTTATCAATAATACCTCATTGTATTTTTCTTTACCTGAATTTTTTTTTATTACCCAAAAGTTCCTCAAATTATTTCTTTTGCTTCATTTTGTTCTTTATTTCCAAATAATTCCGCAATTTTTTTTTCAAAAGAAAAATATTTCAGTTTATTCTAATTTCCAAAGAGTACCTCAAACTATTTATTTAGCGAAAAATACCTCAGTTTATTCTAATTTTGAAAGAGTACCTCAAATTATTTATTTAACTAAAAAAACCTCGAATTATCTTTCTTTACCTAATTTTTCTTTATTTTCAAAAATAACCTCGACTTATTTTTTTTAATGAAAAAAACCACAAATTATTTTTCTACACCTCATTTTATTTTTTATCAAAAAAAAGTACCTCAATTTATTTTTTAAACGAAAAAATACCTCAGTTTATTTTTAATTACAAGAAGCAGCTCAATTTATTTTATACCAAAAAATACCTCACATTATTTTCCTTACGTAATTTTATTTTTTGTTACCAAAATGCACATCGATTTATTTGTTTTAGAAAAAATGCATCAAATTACTTTTTTTTGCCTCATTTTATTTTTTCTTAACAAAAAATTACTCAAACTATTTTTCATTACCTCGTTTTTTTTTTTTTGGTCACCAAAAAGTACCTCAGTTTATTTTAGTTACCAAAGAGTTCCTAAATTTTTTTTCTTACTAAATAACACCTCAATTTATTTTAATTATTGAAGAGTACCTCAAATTATTTTTTTAACCACTAAAATACCTCAAATTACTTTTCTTTAGCATATTTGATTGTTATTTTTTTGGAAAAGTAGCTCATTTTATTTTTAAAACAAAAAATGTCTCAGCTTGTTTTAATTTCTGAAATTTACCTCAATTTATTGTTTGACCAAGAAAATACCTCCAATTATTTTTCTTTGCCCCATTTAATTTATTATTACCAAAAGATTCCTCACTTTGTTTTTTTAACAAAAAATACATCGAAAAAAAGTTTTTTTACCACATTTTGATTCTTATTACCGAAAATACCTCAACCGATTTGTTTACAAAACAAAAAACCTCAGTTTATTTTGAGTAACAAAAAGTTGCTGAATTTTATTTTTTTACAAGAAAAAATACCTCATTATATTTTTCTTTACCTGATGTTATTTTTTATTTCCCAAAGTCTCCTCAATTTTCTTTATTTTTTACCAAAAAATACTTCAAATTTTTTTTCTTTGTCTTATTTTATAATTTATTACCAAACAGTTTATTGATTTATTTTTAAACAAAAAATACCTCAGTTTATTCGTATTTGCCAAATGTACCTCAATTTATTTATTTTAGCAAAAAGCACCTTAAATTTTTTTTCTGTACCTCATTTTAAATTTTTGCTTCTATAAAGAACCTCAACATATTTTTTACCAACGAACAGCACCAATTATTTTTCTTTGCCTCATTTTATGTTTTGTTGCAAAAAGGTACCTCAATCTATTATTCAAACGAAAAATACATCAGTTTCCTTTTGGTTGCCAAAAAGAATCTCAATTTATTTTGTACCAAAAAAAGCCGTAAATTATTTTCTTACCTCGTTTTACTATTTATTACAAAAAAGAGCACGCCAATTTTTGTTTTCCACAACAAATACATCAAATTATTTTTATTTTTATTTACCTCATTTTTATTTTCTTTTGCAAAAAAAATGCCTCAAACTGTTTTCCTTTGCATCATCTTATTTTTTTATTACCCAAAAGTAGCCCTCTTTATTTTTATGTAAAAAGAACTTGAGTTTTGTTTTTTTTTTTTAATTACTAATGGGTACATCAATTTATTTATTTTTAAAAAAAATCCGGAAATTATTTTTCTTTACGTTATTTTGCTTTTTATTGCCAAAAAATACCTCTATTAAGTCTTTTAACAAAAAACTTTAACTAAAGTTTCTTTCCTTTAAGTAGTTTTATTTTTTATTAGGAAAAAGTACCTCGATTTTATAATTTTTTATCAAAAATACCTCATTGTATTTTTCTTTACCTGAATTTTTTTTTTATTACCCTAAAGTTCCTCAAATTATTTCTTTTGCTTCATTTTATTCTTTATTTCCTAATATATCCGCAATTTGTTTTTCAAAAGAAAAATACCTCAGTTGATTCTAATTTCCAAAGAGTACCTCAAACTATTTATTTAGCGAAAAATACCTCAGTTTATTCTAATTTTCAAAGAGTACCTCAAATTACTTATTTAACTAAAAAAGCCTCGACTTATCTTTCTTTACCTAATTTTTTTTTATTTTCAAAAATAACCTCGACTTATTTCTCTTACAGAAAAATACCACAAATTATTTTTCTATACCTCATTTTATTTTTTATCACAAAAAAGTACCTATATATTTTTTTTAAACGAAAAAATACCTCGGTTTATTTTTAATAACAAGAAGTAGCTCAATTTATTTTATACCAAAAAATACCTCACATTATTTTCCTTACGTAATTTTATTTTTTGTTACCAAAATGCACATCGATTTATTTGTTTTAGAAAAAATGCATCAAATCAGTTTTTTTTGCCTCATTTTATTTTTTCTTAACAAACAATATCTCAAACTATTTTTCATTACCTCGTTTTTTTTTTCGGTCACCAAAAAGTAGCTCAGTTTATTTTAGTTACCAAAGAGTACCTAAATTTATTTTTCTTACTAAATAACACCTCAATTTGTTTTAACTACTGAAGAGTACCTCAAATTATTTTTTTAACCACTAAAATAACTCAAATTACTTTTCTTTAGCATATTTGATTGTTATTTTTACCGAAAAGTAGCTCATTTTATTTTAAAAACGAAAAATATCTCAGCTTGTTTTAATTTCTGAAATTTACCTCACTTTATTGTTTGAACAAGAAAATACCTCCAATTATTTTTCTTTGCCCCATTTTATTTATTATTACCAAAAGGTTCCTCACTTTGTTTTCTTAACAAAAAATACATCGAAAAAAAGTTTTTTTACCACATTTTATTTCTTTTTACCGAAAATACCTCAACCGATTTGTTTACAAAACAAAAAACCTCAGTTTATTTTAATTTACAAAAAGTTGCTGAATTTTATTTTTTTACAAGATAAAATTCCTCATTATACTTTTCTTTACCTGATGTTATTTTTTATTTCCCAAAGTCTCCTCAAACTTCTTTATTTTTTACCAAAAATACTTCAAATTTTTTTTCATTGTCTCATTTTATACTTTATTACCAAACAGTTTAATGATTTATTTGTTAACTAACTAAAAATACCTCAGTTTATTCGTATTTGCCAAATGTACCTCAATTTATTTATTTTAGCAAAAAGCATCTCAAATTTTTTTTCTTCACCTCATTTTTAATTTTTGTTTCTATAAATAACCTCAACATATTTTTTACCAATGAACAGCACCAATTATTTTTCTTTGCCTCATTTTACGTTTTATTGCAAAAAAGTACCTCAATCTATTATTCAAACGAAAAATACCTCAGTTTCTTTTTGGTTGCCAAAAAGTATCTCAATTTATTTTGTACCAAAAAATGCTGCAAATTATTTTTCCTTACCTCGTTTTACTTTTTATTACATAAAAAAGCACGCCAATTTTTGTTTTCCACAACAAATACATCAAATTATTTTTATTTTTCTTTACCTCATTTTTATTTTCTTCTGCAAAAAAAATGCCTCAAACTGTTTTCCTTTGCATCATCTTATTTTTTTAGTACCCAAAAGTAGCCCTCTTTATTTTTATGTAAAAAGAACTTGAGTTTTGTTTTTTTTTTAATTACCAAAGGGTACCTCAATTTATATATTTTTAGAAAAAATCCACAAATTATTTTTCTTTACGTTATTTTGTTTTTTATTACCAAAAAGTACCTCTATTAAGTCTTTTAACGAAAAAACTTAAACTAAAGTTGGTTTCCTTTAAGTTGTTTTATTTTTTATTAGCAAAAAGTTCCTCCATTTTTTTTTTTTTTTTTTATCAAAACTACGACATTGTATTTTTCTTTACCTGAATTTATTTTTTATTTCGCAAAAGTTCCTCGAATTATTTCTTTTGTTTCATTTCATTCTTTATTTCCAAATAATTCCGCAATTTGTTTTTCAAAAGAAAAATACCTCAGTTGATTCTAATTTCCAAAGAGTACCTCAAACTATTTATTTGGCGAAAAATACCTCAGTTTATTCTAATTTTCAAAGAGTACCTCAAATTACTTATTTAACTAAAAAAACCTCGAATTATTTTTCTTTACCTAATTTTTCTTTATTTTCAAAAATAACCTCGGCTTATTTTTCTTACAGAAAAACACCACAAATTATTTTTCTATACCTCATTTTATTTTTATCACAAAAAAGTACCTCAATTTTTTTTTAAAACGAAAAAATACCTTAGTTTGTTTTTAATTACGAAAAGCGGCTCAATTTATTTCATACCAAAAAATACCTCACATTATTTTCCTTACGTAATTTTATTTTTTGTTACCAAAATGCACATCGATTTATCTTTTTTAGAAAAAATGCATCAAATTACTTTTGTTTGCCTCATTTTATTTTTTCTTAACGAAAAATATCTCAAACTATTTTTCATTACCTCGTTTTTTTTTTCGGTCAGCAAAAAGTACCTCAGTTTATTTTAGTTACCAAAGAGTACCTAAATTTATTTTTCTTACTAAATAACACCTCAATTTATTTTAATTACTGAAGAGTACCTCAAACTACTTTTTTAACCACTAAAATAACTCAAATTACTTTCCTTTAGCATATTTGATTGTTATTTTTACCGAATAGTAGCTCATTTTATTTTTAAAACGAAAAATATCTCAGCTAGTTTTAATTTCTGAAATTTACCTCACTTTATTGTTTGACCAAGAAAATACCTCCAATTATTTTTCTTTGCCCCATTTTATTTATTATTACCAAAAGGTTCCTCACTTTGTTTTCTTAACAAAAAATACATCGAAAAGAAGCTTTTTTACCACGTTTTATTTCTTATTATCGAAAATACCTCAACCGATTTGTTTACAAAACAAAAAACCTCAGTTTATTTTCATTAACAAAAAGTTGCTGAATATTATTTTTTTATGAGAAAAAATTCCTCATTATATTTTTCTTTATCTGATGTTATTTTTTATTTTCCAAAGTCTCCTCAATTTTCTTTATTTTTTACCAAAAAATACCTCAAATTTTTTTTCTTTGTCTCATTTTATACTTCATTACCAAACAATTTATTGATTTATTTGTTAACTAAAAATACCTCAGTTTATTCGTATTTGCCAAATGTACCTCAATTTATTTATTTTAGCAAAAAACATCTCAAATTTTTTTTCTTCACCTCATTTATATTTTTAGTTTCTATAAATAACCTCAACATATTTTTTACCAATGAACAGCACCAATTATTTTTCTTTGCCTCATTTTACGTTTTATTGCAAAAAGTACCTCAATCTATTATTCAAACGAAAAAAACCTCAGTTTCCTTTTGGTTGCCAAAAAGTATCTCAATTTATTTTGTACCGCAAATTATTTTTCCTTACTTCGTTTTACTTTTTATTACAAAAAAGAGCACGCCAATTTCTGTTTTCCACAACAAATACATCAAATTATTTTTATTTTTCTTTACCTCATTTTTATTTTCTTTTGCAAAAAAAATGCCTCAAACTGTTTTCCTTTGCATCATCTTATTTTTTTATTACCCAAAAGTAGCCCTCTTTATTTTTATGTAAAAAGAACTTGAGTTTTGTTTTTTTTTTTAATTACCAAAGGGTACCTCAATTTATTTATTTTTAGAAAAAATCCACAAATTATTTTTCTTTACGTTATTTTGTTTTTTATTACCAAAAAGTACCTCTATTAAGTCTTTTAACAAAAAACTTAAACGAAAGTTGGTTTCCTTTGAGTAGTTTTATTTTTTATTAGCAAAAAGTTCCTCCATTTTTTTTTTTTTTTTTTATCAAAAATACCTCATTGTATTTTTCTTGACCTGAATTTATTTTTTATTTCGCAAAAGTTCCTCGAATTATTTCTTTTGTTTCATTTTATTCTTTATTTCTAAATAATTCCGCAATTTTTTTTTCAAAAGAAAAATACCTCAGTTGATTCTAATTTCCAAAGAGTACCTCAAACTATTTATTTGGCGAAAAATACCTCAGTTTATTGTAATTTTCAAAGAGTACCTCAAATTACTTATTTAACTAAAAAAACCTCGAATTATTTTTCTTTACCTAATTTTTCTTTATTTTCAAAAATAACCTCGACTTATTTTTCTTACAGAAAAACACCACAAATTATTTTTCTATACCTCATTTTATTTTTTATCACAAAAAAGTACCTCAATTTTTTTTTTAAACCAAAAAATACCTCAGTTTGTTTTAAATTACAAAAAGCGGCTCAATTTATTTCATACCAAAAAATACCTCACATTATTTTCCTTACGTAATTTTATTTTTTCTTACCAAAATGCACATCGATTTATCTTTTTCTAAAAAAATGCATCAAATTACTTTTGTTTGCCTCATTTTATTTTTTCTTAACGAAAAATATCTCAAACTATTTTTCATTACCTCGTTTTTTTTTTTTGTCACCAAAAAGTATCTCAGTTTATTTTAGTTACCAAAGAGTACCTAAATTTATTTTTCTTACTAAATAACACCTCAATTTATTTTAATTACTGAAGAGTACCTCAAATTATTTTTTTAACCACTAAAATAACTCAAATTACTTTTCTTTAGCATATTTGATTGTTATTTTTACCGAAAAGTAGCTCATTTTATTTTTAAAACGAAAAATATCTCAGCTTGTTTTAATTTCTGAAATTTGCCTCACTTTATTGTTTGACCAAGAAAATACCTCCAATCATTTTTATTTGCCCCATTTTATTAATTATTACCAAAAGGTTCCTCACTTTGTTTTCTTAACAAAAAATACATCGAAAAGAAGTTTTTTTACCACGTTTTATTTCTTATTACCGAAAATACCTCAGTCGATTTGTTTACAAAACAAAAAACCTCAGTTTATTTTAATTAACAAAAAGTTGCTGAATATTATTTTTTTACGAGAAAAAATTCCTCATTATATTTTTCTTTACCTGATGTTGTTTTTTATTTCCCAAACTCTCCTCAATTTTCTTTATTTTTTACCAAAAAATACCTCAATCTTTTTTTCTTTGTCTCATTTTATACTTCAATACCAAATAATTTATTGATTTATTTGTTAACTAAATATACCTCAGTTTATTCGTATTTGCCAAATGTACCTCAATTTATTTATTTTAGCAAAAAGCATCTCAAATTTTTTTTCTTCACCTCATTTACATTTTTTGTTTCTATAAATAACCTCAACATATTTTTTACCAATGAACAACACCAATTA
Source organism: Amborella trichopoda (assembly GCF_054954075.1). Classification (NCBI taxonomy): domain Eukaryota; kingdom Viridiplantae; phylum Streptophyta; class Magnoliopsida; order Amborellales; family Amborellaceae; genus Amborella; species Amborella trichopoda. Next base: position 23,836,468 of record NC_142347.1, on the reverse strand, counting down.
TTTTTCTTTGCCTCATTTTACGTTTTATTGCAAAAAAGTACCTCAATCTATTATTCGAACGAAAAATACCTCAGTTTCCTTTTGGTTGTCAAAAAGTATCTCAATTTATTTTGTACCAAAAAATGCCGCAAATTATTTTTTATTACCTCGTTTTACTTTTTATTACAAAAAAGAGCGCGCCAATTTTTGTTTTCCACAACAAATACATCAAATTATTTTTATTTTTCTTTACCTCATTTTTATTTTCTTCTGCAAAAAAAAATGCCTAGAACTGTTTTCCTTTGCATCATCTTATTTTTTTATTACCTAAAAGTAGCCCTCTTTATTTTTATGTAAAAAGAACTTGAGTTTTGTTTTTTTTTTAATTACCAAAGGGTACCTCAATTTATTTATTTTTAGAAAAAATCCATAAATTATTTTTCTTTACGTTATTTTGTTTTTTATTACCAAAAAGTACCTCTATTAAGTCTTTTAACAAAAAACTTAAACTAAAGTTGGTTTCCTTTAAGTAGTTTTATTTTTTATTAGCAAAAAGTTCCTCCATTTTTTTTTTTTTTTTTTTTATCAAAAATACCTCATTGTATTTTTCTTTACCTGATTTTATTTTTTTTTTCACAAAAGTTCCTCGAATTATTTCTTTTGTTTCATTTTATTCTTTATTTCTAAATAATTCCGCAATTTGTTTTTCAAAAGAAAAATACCTCAGTTGATTCTAATTTCCAAAGAGTACCTCAAACTATTTATTTGGCAAAAAATACCTCAGTTTATTCTAATTTTCAAAGAGTACCTCAAATTACTTATTTAACTAAAAAAACCTCAAATTATTTTTCTTTACCTAATTTTTCTTTATTTTCAAAAATAACCTCGACTTATTTTTCTTACAGAAAAATACCACAAATTATTTTTCTATACCTCATTTTATTTTTTACAACAAAAAAGTACCTCAATTTTTCTTTTGAACGAAAAAATACCTCAGTTTGTTTTTAATTACAAAAAGCAGCTCAATTTATTTTATACCAAAAAATACCTCACATTATTTTCCTTACGTAATTTTATTTTTTGTTACCAAAATGCACATCGATTTATCTTTTTTAGACAAAATGCATCAAATTACTTTTGTTTGCCTCCTTTTATGTTTTCTCAACGAAAAATACTTCAAACAACTTTTCATTACCTCGTTTTTTTTTTCGGTCACCAAAAAGTAGCTCAGTTTATTTTAGTTACCAAAGAGTACCTAAATTTATTTTTCTTACTAAATAATACCTCAATTTATTTTAATTACTGAAGAGTATCTCAAATTATTTTTTTAACCACTAAAATAACTCAAATTACTTTTCTTTAGCATATTTGATTGTTATTTTTACCGAAAAGTAGCTCATTTTATTTTTAAAAAGAAAAATATCTCAGCTTGTTTTAATTTCTGAAATTTACCTCACTTTATTGTTTGACCAAGAAAATACCTCCAATTATTTTTCTTTGCCCCATTTTATTTATTATTACCAAAAGGTTCCTCACATTGTTTTTTTAACAAAAAATACATCGAAAAAAAGTTTTTTTACCACATTTTATTTCTTATTAACGAAAATACCTCAACCGATTTGTTTACAAAACAAAAAACCTCAGTTTATTTTAATTAACAAAAAGTTGCTGAATTTTATTTTTTTACAAGAAAAAATTCCTCATTATATTTTTCTTTATCTGATGTTCTTTTTTATTTCCCAATGTCTGCTCAATTTTCTTTATTTTTTACCAAAAAATACTTCAAATTATTATTTTTTGTTTCATTTTGTACTTTATTACCAAATAATTTATTCATTTATTTGTTAACTAAAAATTCCTCTGTTTATTCGTATTTACCAAATGTACCTCAATTTACTTATTTTAGCAAAAAGCACCTCAAATTTTTTTTCTTCACCTCATTTATATTTTTTGTTTCTATAAATAACCTTAACAGATTTTTTACCAATGAACAGCACCAATTATTTTTCTTTGCCTCATTTTACGTTTTATTACAAAAAAGTACCTCAATATATTATGCAAACGAAAAATACCTCAGTTTCCTTTTGGTTGCCAAAAAGTATCTCAATTTATTTTGTACCAAAAAATGCCGCAAACTATTTTTTCTTACCACATTTTACTTTTTATTACAAAAAAGAGCACGCCAATTTTTGTTTTTTACAACAAATACATCAAATTTTTTTTTTTTTTCTTTACCTCATGTTTATTTTCTTTTGCAAAAAAAATGCCTCAAACTGTTTTTTTTTGCATCATCTTATTTTTTTATTACCCAAAAGTAGCCCTTTTTATTTTTATGTAAAAAGAACTTGAGTTTTGTTTTTTTTTTAATTACCAAAGGGTACCTCAATTTATTTATTTTTAGAAACAATCCACAAATTATTTTTCTTTACGTTATTTTGTTTTTTATTACCAAAAAGTACCTCTATTAAGTCTTTTATTGAAAAAACTTAAACTAAAGTTGGTTTCCTTTAAGTAGTTTTATTTTTTATTAGCAAAAAGTTCCTCCATTTTTTTTTTTTTTTTTATCAAAAATACCTCATTGTATTTTTCTTTACGTTAATTTATTTTCTATTTCGCGAAAGTTCCTCGAATTATTTCTCTTGGTTCATTTTATTCTTTATTTCCAAAAAATTCCGCAATTTGTTTTTCAAAAGAAAAATACCTCAGTTTTTTCTAATTTCCAAAGAGTACCTCAAACTATTTACTTGGGGAATAATACCTCAGTTTATTCTAATTTTCAAAGAGTTTCTCAAATTACTTATTTAACTGAAAAAACCTCGAATTATTTTTCTTTACCTAATTTTTCTCTATTTTCAAAAATAACCTCGAATTATTTTTCTTACAGAAAAATACCACAAATTATTTTTCTATACCTCATTTTATTTTTTATCACAAAAAAGTACCTCAATTTTTTTTTAAACGAAAAAATACCGCAGTTTTTTTTTAATTACAAAAAGCAGCTCAATTTATTTTATACCAAAAAATACCTCACATTATTTTCCTTACGTAATTTTATTTTTTGTTACCAAAATGCATCAAATTACTTTTGTTTGCCTCCTTTTATTTTTTCTTAACGAAAAATGCTTCAAATTATTTTTCATTACCTCATTTTTTTTTTCGGTCACCAAAAAGTAGCTCAGTTTATTTTAGTTACCAAAGAGTACCTAAATTTATTTTTCTTACTAAATAACACCTCAATTTATTTTAATTACTGAAGAGTACCTCAAATTATTTTTTTAACCACTAAAATAACTCAAATTACTTTTCTTTAGCATATTTGATTGTTATTTTTACCGAAAAGTAGCTCATTTTATTTTTAAAACAAAAAATATCTCAGCTTGTTTTAATTTTTGAAATTTACCTCACTTTATTGTTTGACCAAGAAAATGCCTCCAATTATTTTTCTTTGCCCCATTTAATTTATTATTACCAAAAGGTTCCTCACATTGTTTTTTTAAAAAAAATACATCGAAAAAAAGTTTTTTTACCACATTTTATTTCTTATTACCGAAAATACCTCAACCGATTTGTTTACAAAACAAAAAACCTCAGTTTATTTTAATTAACAAAAAGTTGCTGAATTTTATTTTTTTACAAGAAAAAATTCCTCATTATATTTTTCTTTACCTGATGTTATTTTTTATTTCCCAAAGTCTCCTCAATTTTCTTTATTTTTTACCAAAAAATACTTCAAATTATTTTTCTTTGTCCCATTTTATACTTTATTACCAAATAATTCATTCATTTATTTGTTAACTAAAAATACCTCAGTTTATTCGTATTTGCCAAATGTACCTCAATTTATTTATTTTAGCAAAAAGCACTTCGAATTTTTTTTCTTTACCTCATTTTTATTTTTTATTTCTATAAATAACCGCAACATATTTTTTACCAACGAACAGCACCAATTATTTTTCTTTGCCTCATTTTACGTTTTATTGCCAAAAAGTACCTCAATCTATTATTCAAACGAAAAATACCTCAGTTTGCTTTTGGTTGCCAAAAAGTATCTCAATTTATTTTGTACCAAAAAATGCCGCAAACTATTTTTTCTTACCTCATTTTACTTTTTATTACAAAAAAGAGCACGCCAATTTTTGTTTTCCACAACAAATACATCAAATGATTTTTTTTTTTTCTTTACCTCATTTTTATTTTCTTTTGCAAAAAAAATGCCTCAAACTGTGTTCCTTTGCATCATCTTATTTTTTTATTACCCAAAAGTAGCCCTCTTTATTTTTATGTAAAAAGAACTTGAGTTTTGTTTTTTTTTTAATTACCAAAGTGTACCTCAATTTATTTATTTTTAGAAAAAATCCACAAATTAATTTTCTTTACGTTATTTTGTTTTTTATTACCAAAAAGTACCTCTATTAAGTCTTTTAACAAAATAACTTAAACTAAAGTTGGTTTCCTTTAAGTAGTTTTATATTTTATTAGCAAAAAGTTCCTCCATTTTTTTTTTTTTTTTATCAAAAATACCTCATTGTATTTTTCTTTACCTGAATTTATTTTTTATTTCGCAAAAGTTCCTCGAATTATTTCTTTTGCTTCATTTTATTCCTTATTTCCAAATAATTCCGCAATTTGTTTTTCAAAAGAAAAATACCTCAGTTGATTCTAATTTCCAAAGAGTACCTCAAACTATTTATTTAGCGAAAAATACCTCAGTTTATTCTAATTTTCAAAGAGTACCTCAAATTACTTATTTAACTAAAAAAACCTCGAATTATCTTTCTTTAATTAATTTTTCTTTCATTTCAAAAATAACCTCGACTTATTTTTCTTACAGAAAAATACCACAAATTATTTTTCTATACCTCATTTTATTTTTTATCACAAAAAAGTACCGTAATTTATTTTTTAAACAAAAAAATACCTCAATTTATTTTTAATTACAAAAGCAGCTCAATTTATATTATACCAAAAAATACCTCACATTATTTTCCTTACGTAATTTTATTTTTTGTTACCAAAATGCACATCGATTTATCTTTTTTAGACAAAATGCATCAAATTACTTTTGTTTGCCTCCTTTTACTTTTTCTTAACGAAAAATATCTCAAACTATTTTTCATTACCTCGTTTTTTTTTTCGGTCACCAAAAAGTACCTCAGTTTATTTTAGTTACCAAAGAGTACCTAAATTTATTTTTCTTACTAAATAACACCTCAATTTATTTTAATTACTGAAGAGTACCTCAAATTATTTTTTTTACCACTGAAATAACTCAAATTATTTTTCTTTAGCATATTTGATTGTTATTTTTACCGAAAAGTAGCTCATTTTTTTTTAAAACGAAAAATATATCAGCTTGTTTTAATTTCTGAAATTTACCTCGCTTTATTGTTTGACCAAGAAAATACCTCCAATTATTTTTCTTTGCCCCATTTTATTTATTATTACCAAAAGGTTCGTCACTTTGTTTTTTTAACAAAAAAATACATCGAGAAAAAGTTTTTTACCACATTTTATTTCTTATTACCGAAAATACCTCAACCGATTTGTTTACAAAACAAAAAACCTCAGTTTATTTTAATTAACAAAAAGTTGCTGAATTTTATTTTATTACAAGAAAAAATTCCTCATTATATTTTTCTTTACTTGATGTTATTTTTTGTTTCCCAAAGTCTTTTAACAAAAAAGCTTAAACTAAAGTTGGTTTCCTTTAAGTAGTTTTATATTTTATTAGCAAAAAGTTCCTCCATTTTTTTTTTTTTTTTAGCAAAAATACCTCATTGTATTTTCCTTTAACTGAATTTATTTTTTATTTCGTAAAAGTTCCTCGAATTATTTCTTTTGCTTCATTTTATTCTTTATTTCCAAATAATTCCGCAATTTATTTTTCAAAATAAAAATACCTCAGTTGATTCTAATTTCCAAAGAGTACCTCAAACTATTTATTTAGCGAAAAATACCTCAGTTTATTCTAATTTTCAAAGTGTACCTCAAATTACTTATTTAACTAAAAAAACCTCGAATTATCTTTCTTTACCTAATTTTTCTTTATTTTCAAAAATAACCTCGACCTATTTTTCTTACAGAAAAATACCACAAATTATTTTTCTATACCTCATTTTATTTTTTATCACGAAAAAGTACCGCAATTTATTTTTTAAGCGAAAAAATACCTCAGTTTATTTTTAATTACAAAAAGCAGCTCAATTTATTTTATACCAAAAAATACCTCACATTATTTTTTTTACGTAATTTTATTTTTTGTTACCAAAATGCACATCGATTTATCTTTTTTAGACAAAATGCATCAAATTACTTTTGTTTGCCTCCTTTTATTTTTTCTTAACGAAAAATATCTAAAACTATTTTGCATTACCTCGTTTTTTTTTTCGGTCACCAAAAAGTACCTCAGTTTATTTTAGTTACCAAAGAGTACCTAAATTTATTTTTCTTGCTAAATAACACCTCAATTTATTTTAATTACTGAAGAGTACCTCAAATTATTTTTTTGACCACTGAAATAACTCAAATTATTTTTCTTTAGCATATTTGATTGTTATTTTTACCGAAAAGTAGCTCATTTTTTTTTTAAAACGAAAAATATATCAGCTTGTTTTAATTTCTGAAATTTACCTCGCTTTATTGCTTGACCAAGAAAATACCTCCAATTATTTTTCTTTGCCCCATTTTATTTATTATTACCAAAAGGTTCGTCACTTTGTTTTTTTAACAAAAAAATACATCGAGAAAAAGTTTTTTTACCACATTTTATTTCTTATTACCGAAAATACCTCAACCGATTTGTTTACAAAACAAAAAACCTCAGTTTATTTTAATTAACAAAAAGTTGCTGAATTTTATTTTATTACAAGAAAAAATTCCTCATTATATTTTTCTTTACCTGATGTTATTTTTTGTTTCCCAAAGTCTTTTAACAAAAAAGCTTAAACTAAAGTTGGTTTCCATTAAGTAGTTTTATATTTTATTAGCAAAAAGTTCCTCCATTTTTTTTTTTTTTTTAGCAAAAATACCTCAGTGTATTTTTCTTTAACTGAATTTATTTTTTATTTCGTAAAAGTTCCTCGAATTATTTCTTTTGCCTCATTTTATTCTTTATTTCCAAATAATTCCGCAATTTGTTTTTCAAAATAAAAATACCTCAGTTGATTCTAATTTCCAAAGAGTACCTCAAACTATTTATTTAGCGAAAAATACCTCAGTTTATTCTAATTTTCAAAGTGTACCTCAAATTACTTATTTAACTAAAAAAACCTCGAATTATCTTTCTTTACCTAATTTTTCTTTATTTTCAAAAATAACCTCGACTTATTTTTCTTACGGAAAAGTACCACAAATTATTTTTCTATACCTCATTTTATTTTTTATCACGAAAAAGTATCGCAATTTATTTTTTAAGCGAAAAAATACCTCAGTTTATTTTTAATTACAAAAAGCAGCTCAATTTATTTTATACCAAAAAATACCTCACATTATTTTTATTACGTAATTTTATTTTTTGTTACCAAAATGCACATCGATTTATCTTTTTTAGACAAAATGCATCAAATTACTTTTGTTTGCCTCCTTTTATTTTTTCTTAACGAAAAATATCTAAAACTATTTTGCATTACCTCGTTTTTTTTTTCGGTCACCAAAAAGTACCTCAGTTTATTTTAGTTACCAAAGAGTACCTAAATTTATTTTTCTTACTAAATAACACCTCAATTTATTTTAATTACTGAAGAGTACCTCAAATTATTTTTTTGACCACTGAAATAACTCAAATTATTTTTCTTTAGCATATTTGATTGTTATTTTTACCGAAAAGTAGCTCATTTTTTTTTTAAAACGAAAAATATATCAGCTTGTTTTAATTTCTGAAATTTACCTCGCTTTATTGCTTGACCAAGAAAATACCTCCAATTATTTTTCTTTGCCCCATTTTATTTATTATTACCAAAAGGTTCGTCACTTTGTTTTTTAACAAAAAAATATATCGAGAAAAAGTTTTTTTACCACATTTTATTTCTTATTACCGAAAATACCTCAACCGATTTGTTTACAAAACAAAAAACCTCAGTTTATTTTAATTAACAAAAAGTTGCTGAATTTTATTTTTTTACAAGAAAAAATTCCTCAGTATATTTTTCTTTACCTGATGTTATTTTTTATTTCCCAAAGTCTCCTCAATTTTTTTTATTTTTTACCAAAAAATACTTCAAATTATTTTTCTTTGTCCCATTTTATACTTTATTTCCAAATAATTCATTCATTTATTTGTTAACTAAAAATACCTCAGTTTATTCGTATTTGCCAAATGTACCTCAATTTGTTTATTTTAGCAAAAAGCACCTCATATTTTTTTTCTTTACCTCATTTTTATTTTTTATTTCTATAAATAACCTCAACATTTTTTTTACCAATGAAGAGCACCAATTATTTTTCTTTGCCTCATTTTACGTTTTATTGCAAAAAAGTACCTCAATCTATTATTCAAACGAAAAATACCTCAGTTTCCTTTTGGTTGCCAAAAAGTATCTCAATTTATTTTGTACCAAAAAATGCCGCAAACTATTTTTTCTTACCTCATTTTACTTTTTATTACAAAAAAGAGCACGCCAATTTTTGTTTTCCACAACAAATACATCAAATTATTTTTTTTTTTCTTGACCTCATTTTTATTTTCTTTTGCAAAAAAAATGCCTCAAACTGTTTTCCTTTGCATCATCTTATTTTTTTATTACCCAAAAGTAGCCCTCTTTATTTTTATGTAAAAAGAACTTGAGTTTTGTTTTTTTTTTAATTACCAAAGTGTACCTCAATTTATTTATTTTTAGAAAAAATCCACAAATTATTTTTCTTGACGTTATTTTGTTTTTTATTACCAAAAAGTACCTCTATTAAGTCTTTTAACAGAAAAACTTAAACTAAAGTTGGTTTCCTTTAAGTAGTTTTATATTTTATTAGCAAAAAGTTCTTCCATTTTTTTTTTTTTTTATCAAAAATACCTCATTGTATTTTTCTTTACCTGAATGTATTTTTTATTTCGCAAAAGTTCCTCGAATTATTTCTTTTGCTTCATTTTATTCGTTATTTCCAAATAATTCCGCAATTTTAAGCGAAAAAATACCTCAGTTTATTTTTAATTACAAAAAGCAGCTCAATTTATTTTATACCAAAAAATACCTCACATTATTTTTTTTACGTAATTTTATTTTTTGTTACCAAAATGCACATCGATTTATCTTTTTTAGACAAAATGCATCAAATTACTTTTGTTTGCCTCCTTTTATTTTTTCTTAACGAAAAATATCTCAAACTATTTTTCATTACCTCGTTTTTTTTTTCGGTCACCAAAAAGTACCTCAGTTTATTTTAGTTACCAAAGAGTACCTAAATTTATTTTTCTTACTAAATAACACCTCAATTTATTTTAATTACCGAAGAGTACCTCAAATTATTTTTTTGACCACTAAAATAACTCAAATTACTTTTCTTTAGCATATTTGATTGTTATTTTTACCGAAAAGTAGCTCATTTTTTTTTTAAAACGAAAAATATCTCAGCTTGTTTTAATTTTCGAAATTTACCTCACTTTATTGTTTGACCAAGAAAATAGCTCCAATTATTTTTCTTTGCCCCATTTTATTTATTATTACCAAAAGGTTCCTCACATTATTTTTTTAACAAAAAATACATCGAAAAAAAGTTTTTTTACCACATTTTATTTTTTATTACCGAAAATACCTCAATCGGTTTGTTTACAAAACAAAAAACCTCAGTTTATTTTAATTAACAAAAAGTTGCTGAATTTTATTTTTTTACAAGAAAAAATTCCTCATTATATTTTTCTTTACCTGATGTTATTTTTTATTTCCCAAAGTCTCCTCAATTTTCTTTATTTTTTACCAAAAAATACTTCAAATTATTTTTCTTTGTCTCATTTTATACTTTATTACCAAATAATTTATTGATTTATTTTTTAACTAAAAATACCTCAGTTTATTCGTATTTGCCAAATGTACCTCAATTTATTTATTTTATCAAAAAGCACCTCAAATTTTTTTTCTTTAGCTCATTTTTTTTTTTTGTTTCTATAAATAACCTCAACATATTTTTTACCAATGAAGAGCACCAATTATTTTTCTTTCCCTCATTTTACGTTTTATTGCAAAAAAGTACCTCAATCTATTATTCAAACGAAAAATACCTCAGTTTCCTGTTGGGTTCCAAAATTTATCTCAATTTATTTTGTACCAAAAAATGCCGCAAACTATTTTTCTTACCTCATTTTACTTTTTATTACAAAAAAGAGCACGCCAATTTTTGTTTTCCACAACAAATACATCAAATTATTTTTTTTTTCTTTACCTCATTTTTATTTTCTTTTGCAAAAAAAATGCCTCAAACTGTTTTCCTTTGCATCATCTTATTTTTTTATTACCCAAAAGTAGCCCTCTTTATTTTTATTTAAAAAGAACTTGAGTTTTGTTTTTTTTTTAATTACCAAAGGGTACCTCAATTTATTTATTTTTAGAAAAAATCCACAAATTATTTTTCTTTACGTTATTTTATTTTAATTAACAAAAAGTTACTGAATTTTTTTTTTTACAAGAAAAAATTCCTCATTACATTTTTCTTTATCTGATGTTATTTTTTATTTCCCAAAGTCTCCTCAATTTTCTTTATTTTTTACTAAAAAATACTGCAAATTATTTTTCTTTGTCTCATTTTATTCTTTTTTACCAAATAATTTATAAATTTATTTGTTAACGAAAAATACCTCAGTTTATTCTTATTTACAAAATGTACCTCAATTTATTTATTTTAGCAAAAAGCACCTCAAAGTTTTTCTCTTTACCTCATTTTTATATTTTATTTCTATAAATAACCTCAACAATTTTTTTACCAATGAATAACGCCAATTATTTTTCTTTGCCTCATTTTACGTTTTATTGCAAAAAATACCTCAGTTTCCTTTTGGTTGCCAAAAAGTATCTCAATTTATTTTGTACCAAAAAATGCCGCAAATTATTTTTTCTTACCTCATTTTACTTTTTAATACAAAAAAGAGCAAGCCAATTTCCACAACAAATACATCAAATTATTTTTATTTTTCTTTACCTCATTTTTATTTTCTTTTGCAAAAAAAATGCCTCAAACTGTTTTCCTTTGCTTCATCTTATTTTTTTATTACCCAAAAGTAGCCCTCTTTTTTTTTATGTAAAAAGAACTTGAGTTTTGTTTTTTTTTTAATTACCAAAGGGTACCTCAATTTATTTATTTTTACAAAAAATCCACAAATTATTTTTCTTTACGTTATTTTGTTTTTTATTGCCAAAAAGTACCTCTATTAAGTCTTTTAACAAAAAACTTTAACTAAAGTTGGTTTCCTTTAAGTAGTTTTATTTTTTATTAGCAAAATAAAAAATAACATCATCCAATGAAAAATATAATGAGGTATTTTTTTGGTAAAGAAATAAATTCAGTAACTTTTAGTTAATTACAATAAACTGAGGTATTTTGTTTCGTAAACAAATCGGTTGAAGTATTTTTGGTAATAAAAAATAAAATTATGTGAATAAAAAAATATTTTGATGTATTTTTTGTTAAAAAAATAGATGAGCTGCTTTTTGGTAATAAAAAATTAAATGGGGTAAGGAAAAATAATTTGAGGTATTTTCATGGTCAAATAATCAATTGCGGTAAATTTTGAAAATTAAAATAAACTGAGATATTTCTCATTTGAAAAATAAATTGTGCTACATTTAGCTAAAAAAAACAATTAAATATGGTAAAGAAAGGTTATTTGAGGTATTTCTTTCATTAAAAAAATAATTTGAGGCACTCTCCGGTAATTAAAATAAACTGAGGTGTTTTTCGGTAAAAAAATAAATTGTAATACTCTTTGGTAATTAATATAAATTGAGGTACTTTTTGGTGACAAGAAAAAAAAATGAGGTAGAGAAAAAGAGTTTGAGATATTTTTTGGTAAGAAAAAATAAAATGAGGCAAAGAAAAATAATTTGATGTATTTTTTGTAAATAAAAAAAAATTGACGTGCGTTTTGATAATAAAAAATAAAAGGACGTAAGGAAAACTATTGTGAGGTATTTTTTAGTAAAAAATAAATTGAGCAACTTTTTGGTAATTAACATTAAACTGAGGCATTTTTCCTTTGAAAAATAAATTGAGGAATTATTTGTAATTTGAGGTAGTTTTGGGAAATAAAAAATAATATATGGTAAAGAAAAATGAAATGAGGTATTTTTGATGAAAAAAATAAATCGAGGCACTTTTTGCTATTAAAAAAAAAAAACTAGTCAAAGGAAACTAATTTGAGGTAATTTTTTGTTAAAATAATAAATAGAGGTACTTTATGGGGAACAAAAACAAATTGTGGCAATGAAAAATAATTTGAAGATTTTTTGTAAAAACCAAATAAATAAATTGAGGTACCCTTTGGTAATTAAAAAGAAAATCAGATATTTTTTATACAAAAATAAAATGGGCTACTTTTAGGTAATAAAAGATAAGACGAGGTAAAAGAAAATAATTTGAGCCATTTTTATTTAAATAAATAAATTGGGATAATTTTTTTGTGACAGAAAATAAAATGAGGTAAAGAAAAATAAAAATAATTTGATGTATTTGTTGTGACAAAAATAAACTCACGTGTTCTTTTTTATAAATAAAAAGAAAATGAGGTAAGAACAAATTATTTGCGGTATTTTTTGATAAATAATAAATTGAGATACTTTTTTGAGGTAATTTTTGAAAATAAAAAATAACATCATTCAATGAAAAATATAATGAGGTATTTTTTTGGTAAAAAAATAAATTCAGTAACTTTTAGTTAATTAAAATAAACTGAGGTATTTTGTTTCGTAAACAAATCGGTTGAAGTATTTTTGATAATCAAAAATAAAATTATGTGAAAAAAAAATATTTTGACGTATTTTTTGTTAAAAAAATAATTGAGCTGCTTTTTGGTAATAAAAAATTAAATGGGGTAAGGAAAAATAATTTGAGGTATTTTCATGGTCAAATAATCAATTGAGGTAAATTTTGGAAATTAAAATAAACAGAGATATTTTTTTTTTGAAAACAAATTGTGCTACATTTAGCTAAAAAAAATAATTAAATATGGTAAAGAAAGGTTATTTGAGGTATTTCTTTCATTAAAAAAGTAATTTGAGGCACTCTCCGGTAATTAAAATAAACTGAGGCGTTTTTCGGTAGTAAAATAAATTGTAATACTCGTTGGTAATTAAAATAAATTGAGGTACTTTTTTGTTACCCGAAAAAAAAATGAGGTAAAGAAAAATAGTTTGAGATACTTTTTGGTAAGAAAAAATAAAATGAAGCAAAGAAAAATAATTTGATGTATTTTTTGTAAAAAAAAATAAATCGATGTGCATTTTGGTAATAAAAAATAAAATGACGTAAGGAAAAATAATGTGAGGTATTTTTTAGTAAAAAATAAATTGAGCAACTTTTTGGTAATTAACAATAAACTGAGGTATTTTTCCTTTGAAATAGAAATTGAGGAATTATTTGTAAATAAAGAAAAAAATAAAGCAAAAAAATTAATTTGAGGTAGTTTTGGGAAATAAAAAATAATATATGGTAAAGAAAAATGCAATGAGGTATTTTTGATGAAAAAAATAAATCGAGGCACTTTTTGCTATTAAAAAAAAAAAAACTAGTCAAAGGAAACTAATTTGAGGTAATTTTTTGTTAAAATAATAAATAGAGGTACTTTATGGGGAAACAAAAACAAAATGCGGCAATGAAAAATAATTTGAGGATTTTTTGTAAAAAACAAATAAATAAATTGAGGTACCCTTTGGTAATTAAAAAAAAAATCAGGAATTTTTTATACAAAAATAAAATGGGCTACTTTTAGGTAATAAAAGATAAGATGAGGTAAAAGAAAATAATTTGAGCCATTTTTATTTAAATAAATAAATTGGGATAATTGTTTTGTGACAGAAAATAAAATGAGGTGAAGAAAAATAAAAATCATTTGATGTATTTGTTGTGACAAAAATAAACTCATGTGTTCTTTTTTATAAATAAAAAGAAAATGAGGTAAGAACAAATTATTTGCGGTATTTTTTGATAAATAATAAATTGAGATACTTTTTTGAGGTAATTTTTGAAAATAAAAAATAACATCATCCAATGAAAACTATAATAAGGGATTTTTTTGATAAAGAAATAAATTCAGTAACTTTTAGTTAATTAAAATAAACTGAGGTATTTTGTTTCGTAAGCAAATCGGTTGAAGTATATTTGGTAATATGTGAAAAAAAAATATTTTGACGTATTTTTTGTTAAAAAAATAATTGAGCTGCCTTTTGGTAATAAAAAATTAAATGGGGTAAGGAAAAATAATTTGAGGTATTTTCCTCGTCAAATAATCAATTGAGGTAAATTTTGTAAATTAAGATAAACAGAGATATTTTTCGTTTGAAAATTAAATTGTGCTACATTTAGCTAAAAAAAATAATTAAATATGGTAAAGAGAGGTTATTTGAGGTATTTATTTCATTAAAAAAGTAATTTGAGGCACTCTCCGGTAATTAATATAAACTGAGGCGTTTTTCAGTAAAAAAATAAATTGTAATACTCTTTGGTAATTAAAATAAATTGAGGTACTTTTTTGTGACCCAAAAAAAAAATGAGGTAAAGAAAAATAGTTTTAGATATTTTTTGGTAAGAAAAATTAAAATGAGGCAAAGAAAAATAATTTGATGTATTTTTTGTAAAAAAAATAAATCGATGTGCATTTTGGTAATAAAAAATAAAATGACGTAAGGAAATATAATGTGAGGTATTTTTTAGTAAAAAATAAGTTGAGCAACTTTTTGGTAATTAACAATAAACTGAGGTATTTTTCCTTTGAAATAGAAATTGAGGAATTATTTGTAAATAAAGAAAAAAATAAAGCAAAAAAAGTAATTTGAGGTAGTTTTGGGAAATAAAAAATAATATATGGTAAAGAAAAATGCAATGAGGTATTTTTGATGAAAAAAATAAATCGAGGCACTTTTTGCTATTAAAAAAAAAAAAACTAGTCAAGGGAAACTAATTTGAGGTAATTTTTTGTTAAAATAATAAATAGAGGTACTTTATGGGGAAACAAAAACAAAATGCGGCAATGAAAAATAATTTGAGGATTTTTTGTAAAAAACAAATAAATAAATTGAGGTACCCTTTGGTAATTAAAAAAAAAATCAGGTATTTTTTATACAAAAATAAAATGGGCTATTTTTAGGTAATAAAAGATAAGATGAGGTAAAAGAAAATAATTTGAGCCATTTTTATTTAAATAAATAAATTGGGATAATTGTTTTGTGACAGAAAATAAAATGAGGTAAAGAAAAATAAAAATAATTTGATGTATTTGTTGTGACAAAAATAAACTCATGTGTTCTTTTTTATAAATAAAAAGAAAATGAGGTAAGAACAAATTATTTGAGGTATTTTTTGATAAATAATACATTGAGATACTTTTTTGTAACAAAAAATAAACTGAGGTAATTTTCGTTTGAATAATAGATGCAGGTACTTTTTTGCAATAAAACATAAAATGAGGTAAAGAAAAAACATTTGAGCTATTATTTGGAAAGAAATAAGTTGAGGTCATTTATTGAAATAAAAAATAAGAATGAGGTAAAGAAATAAAATTTGAGGTGTTTTTTACTAAAATAAAGAAATTGAGGTACGTTTGGCAAATCAGAATAAACTGAGGTATTATTTGTTTACAAATACATTGAGGAATTATTTGATGATAAAAAAAAAATGAGATAAAGAAAAATAATTTTGAGGTAATTTTTGAAAATAAAAAATAACATCATCCAATGAAAAATATAATGAGGTATTTTTTTGGTAAAGAAATAAATTCAGTAACTTTTAGTTAATTACAATAAACTGAGGTATTTATTTTCGTAAACAAATCGGTTCAAGTATTTTTGGTAATAAAAAATAAAATTATGTGAATAAAAAAATATTTTGATGTATTTTTTGTTAAAAAAATAATTGAGCTGCTTTTTGGTAATAAAAAATTAAATGGGGTAAGGAAAAATAATTTGAGGTATTTTCATGGTCAAATAATCAATTGCGGTAAATTTTGAAAATTAAAATAAACTGAGATATTTCTCGTTTGAAAAATAAATTGTGCTACATTTAGCTAAAAAAAACAATTAAATATGGTAAAGAAAGGTTATTTGAGGTATTTCTTTCATTAAAAAAATAATTTGAGGCACTCTCCGGTAATTAAAATAAACTGAGGTGTTTTTCGGTAAAAAAATAAATTGTAATACTCTTTGGTAATTAATATAAATTGAAGTACTTTTTGGTGACAAGAAAAAAAAATGAGGTAGAGAAAAAGAGTTTGAGATATTTTTTGGTAAGAAAAAATTAAATGAGGCAAAGAAAAATAATTTGATGTATTTTTTGTAAATGAAAAAAAAATTGACGTGCGTTTTGATAATAAAAAATAAAAGGACGTAAGGAAAAATATTGTGAGGTATTTTTTAGTAAAAAATAAATTGAGCAACTTTTTGGTAATTAACATTAAACTGAGGCATTTTTCCTTTGAAAAATAAATTGAGGAATTATTTGTAATTTGAGGTAGTTTTGGGAAATAAAAAATAATATATGGTAAAGAAAAATGAAATGAGGTATTTTTGATGAAAAAAATAAATCGAGGCACTTTTTGCTATTAAAAAAAAAAAACTAGTCAAAGGAAACTAATTTGAGGTAATTTTTTGTTAAAATAATAAATAGAGGTACTTTATGGGGAACAAAAACAAATTGTGGCAATGAAAAATAATTTGAGGATTTTTTGTAAAAACCAAATAAATAAATTGAGGTACCCTTTGGTAATTAAAAAGAAAATCAGATATTTTTTATACAAAAATAAAATGTGCTACTTTTAGGTAATAAAAGATAAGACGAGGTAAAAGAAAATAATTTGAGCCATTTTTATTTAAATAAATAAATTGGGATAATTTTTTTGTGACAGAAAATAAAATGAGGTAAAGAAAAATAAAAATAATTTGATGTATTTGTTGTGACAAAAATATACTCACGTGTTCTTTTTTATAAATAAAAAGAAAATGAGGTAAGAACAAATTATTTGCGGTATTTTTTGATAAATAATAAATTGAGATACTTTTTTGAGGTAATTTTTGAAAATAAAAAATAACATCATTCAATGAAAAATATAATGAGGTATTTTTTTGGTAAAAAAATAAATTGAGTAACTTTTAGTTAATTAAAATAAACTGAGGTATTTTGTTTCGTAAACAAATCGGTTGAAGTATTTTTGATAATCAAAAATAAAATTATGTGAAAAAAAAATATTTTGACGTATTTTTTGTTAAAAAAATAATTGAGCTGCTTTTTGGTAATAAAAAATTAAATGGGGTAAGGAAAAATAATTTGAGGTATTTCCATGGTCAAATAATCAATTGAGGTAAATTTTGGAAATTAAAATAAACAGAGATATTTTTCGTTTGAAAAATAAATTGTGCTACATTTAGCTAAAAAAAATAATTAAATATGGTAAAGAAAGGTTATTTGAGGTATTTCTTTCATTAAAAAAGTAATTTGAGGCACTCTCCGGTAATTAAAATAAACTGAGGCGTTTTTCGGTAAAAAAATAAATTGTAATACTCTTTGGTAATTAAAATAAATTGAGGTACTTTTTTGTGACCCGAAAAAAAAATGAGGTAAAGAAAAATAGTTTGAGATATTTTTTGGCAAGAAAAAATAAAATGAGGCAAAGAAAAATAATTTGATGTATTTTTTGTAAAAAAAAATAAATCGATGTGCATTTTGGTAATAAAAAATAAAATGACGTAAGGAAAAATAATGTGAGGTATTTTTTTGTAAAAAATAAATTGAGCAACTTTTTGGTAATTAACAATAAACTGAGGTATTTTTCCTTTGAAATAGAAATTGAGGAATTATTTGTAAATAAAGAAAAAAATAAAGCAAAAAAAGTAATTTGAGGTAGTTTTGGGAAATAAAAAATAATATATGGTAAAGAAAAATGCAATGAGGTATTTTTGATGAAAAAAATAAATCAAGGCACTTTTTGCTATTAAAAAAAAAAAAACTAGTCAAAGGAAACTAATTTGAGGTAATTTTTTGTTAAAATAATAAATAGAGGTACTTTATGGGGAAACAAAAACAAAATGCGGCAATGAAAAATAATTTGAGGATTTTTTGTAAAAAACAAATAAATAAATTGAGGTACCCTTTGGTAATTAAAAAAAAAATCAGGTATTTTTTATACAAAAATAAAATGGGCTACTTTTAGGTAATAAAAGATAAGATGAGGTAAAAGAAAATAATTTGAGCCATTTTTATTTAAATAAATAAATTGGGATAATTGTTTTGTGACAGAAAATAAAATGAGGTGAAGAAAAATAAAAATCATTTGATGTATTTGTTGTGACAAAAATAAACTCATGTGTTCTTTTTTATAAATAAAAAGAAAATGAGGTAAGAAGAAATTATTTGCGGTATTTTTTGATAAATAATAAATTGAGATACTTTTTTGAGGTAATTTTTGAAAAGAAAAAATAACATCAACCAATGAAAACTATAATAAGGGATTTTTTTGATAAAGAAATAAATTCAGTAACTTTTAGTTAATTAAAATAAACTGAGGTATTTTGTTTCGTAAACAAATCGGTTGAAGTATTTTTGGTAATCAAAAATAAAATTATGTGAAAAAAAAATATTTTGACGTATTTTTTGTTAAAAAAATAATTGAGCTGCCTTTTGGTAATAAAAAATTAAATGGGGTAAGGAAAAATAATTTGAGGTATTTTCCTCGTCAAATAATCAATTGAGGTAAATTTTGGAAATTAAAATAAACAGAGATATTTTTCGTTTGAAAATTAAATTGTGCTACATTTAGCTAAAAAAAATAATTAAATATGGTAAAGAGAGGTTATTTGAGGTATTTATTTCATTAAAAAAGTAATTTGAGGCACTCTCCTGTAATTAATATAAACTGAGGCGTTTTTCAGTAAAAAAATAAATTGTAATACTCTTTAATAAATTGAGGTACTTTTTTGTGACCCAAAAAAAAAATGAGGTAAAGAAAAATAGTTTTAGATATTTTTTGGTAAGAAAAATTAAAATGAGGCAAAGAAAAATAATTTGATGTATTTTTTGTAAAAAAAATAAATCGATGTGCATTTTGGTAATAAAAAATAAAATGACATAAGGAAATATAATGTGAGGTATTTTTTAGTAATAAATAAGTTGAGCAACTTTTTGGTAATTAACAATAAACTGAGGTATTTTTCCTTTGAAATAGAAATTGAGGAATTATTTGTAAATAAAGAAAAAAATAAAGCAAAAAAAGTAATTTGAGGTAGTTTTGGGAAATAAAAAATAATATATGGTAAAGAAAAATGCAATGAGGTATTTTTGACGAAAAAAATAAATCAAGGCACTTTTTGCTATTAAAAAAAAAAAAACTAGTCAAAGGAAACTAATTTGAGGTAATTTTTTGTTAAAATAATAAATAGAGGTACTTTATGGGGAAACAAAAACAAAATGCGGCAATGAAAAATAATTTGAGGATTTTTTGTAAAAAACAAATAAATAAATTGAGGTACCCTTTGGTAATTAAAAAAAAAATCAGGTATTTTTTATACAAAAATAAAATGGGCTACTTTTAGGTAATAAAAGATAAGATGAGGTAAAAGAAAATAATTTGAGCCATTTTTATTTAAATAAATAAATTGGGATAATTGTTTTGTGACAGAAAATAAAATGAGGTGAAGAAAAATAAAAATCATTTGATGTATTTGTTGTGACAAAAATAAACTCATGTGTTCTTTTTTATAAATAAAAAGAAAATGAGGTAAGAACAAATTATTTGCGGTATTTTTTGATAAATAATAAATTGAGATACTTTTTTGAGGTAATTTTTGAAAAGAAAAAATAACATCATCCAATGAAAACTATAATAAGGGATTTTTTTGATAAAGAAATAAATTCAGTAACTTTTAGTTAATTAAAATAAACTGAGGTATTTTGTTTCGTAAACAAATCGGTTGAAGTATTTTTGGTAATCAAAAATAAAATTATGTGAAAAAAAAAATATTTTGACGTATTTTTTGTTAAAAAAATAATTGAGCTGCCTTTTGGTAATAAAAAATTAAATGGGGTAAGGAAAAATAATTTGAGGTATTTTCCTCGTCAAATAATCAATTGAGGTAAATTTTGGAAATTAAAATAAACAGAGATATTTTTCGTTTGAAAATTAAATTGTGCTACATTTAGCTAAAAAAAATAATTAAATATGGTAAAGAGAGGTTATTTGAGGTATTTATTTCATTAAAAAAGTAATTTGAGGCACTCTCCTGTAATTAATATAAACTGAGGCGTTTTTCAGTAAAAAAATAAATTGTAATACTCTTTAATAAATTGAGGTACTTTTTTGTGACCCAAAAAAAAAATGAGGTAAAGAAAAATAGTTTTAGATATTTTTTGGTAAGAAAAATTAAAATGAGGCAAAGAAAAATAATTTGATGTATTTTTTGTAAAAAAAATAAATCGATGTGCATTTTGGTAATAAAAAATAAAATGACATAAGGAAATATAATGTGAGGTATTTTTTAGTAATAAATAAGTTGAGCAACTTTTTGGTAATTAACAATAAACTGAGGTATTTTTCCTTTGAAATAGAAATTGAGGAATTATTTGTAAATAAAGAAAAAAATAAAGCAAAAAAAGTAATTTGAGGTAGTTTTGGGAAATAAAAAATAATATATGGTAAAGAAAAATGCAATGAGGTATTTTTGATGAAAAAAATAAATCGAGGCACTTTTTGCTATTAAAAAAAAAAAAACTAGTCAAGGGAAACTAATTTGAGGTAATTTTTTGTTAAAATAATAAATAGAGGTACTTTATGGGGAAACAAAAACAAAATGCGGCAATGAAAAATAATTTGAGGATTTTTTGTAAAAAACAAATAAATAAATTGAGGTACCCTTTGGTAATTAAAAAAAAAATCAGGTATTTTTTATACAAAAATAAAATGGGCTATTTTTAGGTAATAAAAGATAAGATGAGGTAAAATAAAATAATTTGAGCCATTTTTATTTAAATAAATAAATTGGGATAATTGTTTTGTGACAGAAAATAAAATGAGGTAAAGAAAAATAAAAATAATTTGATGTATTTGTTGTGACAAAAATAAACTCATGTGTTCTTTTTTATAAATAAAAAGAAAATGAGGTAAGAACAAATTATTTGAGGTATTTTTTGATAAATAATACATTGAGATACTTTTTTGTAACAAAAAATAAACTGAGGTAATTTTCGTTTGAATAATAGATGCAGGTACTTTTTTGCAATAAAACATAAAATGAGGTAAAGAAAAAACATTTGAGCTATTATTTGGAAAGAAATAAGTTGAGGTTATTTATTGAAATAAAAAATAAGAATGAGGTAAAGAAATAAAATTTGAGGTGTTTTTTACTAAAATAAAGAAATTGAGGTACGTTTGGCAAATCAGAATAAACTGAGGTATTATTTGTTTAATAATACATTGAGGAATTATTTGATGATAAAAAAAAAATGAGATAAAGAAAAATAATTTTGAGGTAATTTTTGAAAATAAAAAATAACATCATCCAATGAATAATATAATGAGGTATTTTTTTGGTAAAGAAATAAATTCAGTAACTTTTAGTTAATTACAATAAACTGAGGTATTTTGTTTCGTAAACAAATCGGTTCAAGTATTTTTGGTAATAAAAAATAAAATTATGTGAATAAAAAAATATTTTGATGTATTTTTTGTTAAAAAAATAATTGAGCTGCTTTTTGGTAATAAAAAATTAAATGGGGTAAGGAAAAATAATTTGAGGTATTTTCATGGTCAAATAATCAATTGCGGTAAATTTTGAAAATTAAAATAAACTGAGATATTTCTTGTTTGAAAAATAAATTGTGCTACATTTAGCTAAAAAAAACAATTAAATATGGTAAAGAAAGGTTATTTGAGGTATTTCTTTCATTAAAAAAATAATTTGAGGCACTCTCCGGTAATTGAAATAAACTGAGGTGTTTTTCGGTAAAAAAATAAATTGTAATACTCTTTGGTAATTAATATAAATTGAGGTACTTTTTGGTGACAAGAAAAAAAAATGAGGTAGAGAAAAAGAGTTTGAGATATTTTTTGGTAAGAAAAAATAAAATGAGGGAAAGAAAAATAATTTGATGTATTTTTTGTAAATAAAAAAAAATTGACGTGCGTTTTGATAATAAAAAATAAAAGGACGTAAGGAAAAATATTGTGAGGTATTTTTTAGTAAAAAATAAATTGAGCAACTTTTTGGTAATTAACATTAAACTGAGGCATTTTTCCTTTGAAAAATAAATTGAGGAATTATTTGTAATTTGAGGTAGTTTTGGGAAATAAAAAATAATATATGGTAAAGAAAAATGAAATGAGGTATTTTTGATGAAAAAAATAAATCGAGGCACTTTTTGCTATTAAAAAAAAAAAACTAGTCAAAGGAAACTAATTTGAGGTAATTTTTTGTTAAAATAATAAATAGAGGTACTTTATGGGGAACAAAAACAAATTGTGGCAATGAAAAAAAATTTGAGGATTTTTTGTAAAAACCAAATAAATAAATTGAGGTACCCTTTGGTAATTAAAAAGAAAATCAGATATTTTTTATACAAAAATAAAATGGGCTACTTTTAGGTAATAAAAGATAAGACGAGGTAAAAGAAAATAATTTGAGCCATTTTTATTTAAATAAATAAATTGGGATAATTTTTTTGTGACAGAAAATAAAATGAGGTAAAGAAAAATAAAAATAATTTGATGTATTTGTTGTGACAAAAATAAACTCACGTGTTCTTTTTTATAAATAAAAAGAAAATGAGGTAAGAACAAATTATTTGCGGTATTTTTTGATAAATAATAAATTGAGGTACTTTTTTGAGGTAATTTTTTAAAATAAAAAATAACATCATCTAATGAAAAATATAATGAGGTATTTTTTTGGTAAAGAAATAAATTCAGTAACTTTTAGTTAGTTAAAATAAACTGAGGTATTTTGTTTCGTAAACAAATCGGTTGAAGTATTTTTGGTAATCAAAAATAAAATTATGTGAAAAAAAAATATCTTGATGTATTTTTTTGTTAAAAATATAATTGAGCTGCCTTTTGGTAATAAAAAATTAAATGGGGCAAGGAAAAATAATTTGAGGTTTTTTCCTGGTCAAATAATCAATTGAGGTAAATTTTGGAAATTAAAATAAACAGAGATATTTTTCGTTTGAAAAATAAATTGTGCTACATTTAGCTAAAAAAAATAATTAAATATGGTAAAGAAAGGTTATTTGAGGTATTTATTTCATTAAAAAAGTAATTTGAGGCACTCTCCGGTAATTAAAATAAACTGAGGCGTTTTTCGGTAAAAAAATAAATTGTAATACTCTTTGGTAATTAAAATAAATTGAGCTACTTTTTGGTGACCCGAAAAAAAACAGAGGTAAAAAAAAGTAGTTTGAGATATTTTTTGGTAAAAAAAAATAAAATGAGGCAAAGAAAAATAATTTGATGTATTTTTTGTAAAAAAAATAAATCGATGTGCATTTTGGTAATAAAAACTAAAATGACGTAAGAAAAAATGCCTCATTATATTTTTTCTTTACCTGAAGTTATTTTTTATTTTCCAAAGTCTCCTCAATTTTCTTTATTTTTTACCAAAAAATACTTCAAATTATTTTTCTTTGTCTCATTTTATTCTTTATTACCAAATAATTTATTAATTTATTTGTTAACGAAAAATACCTCAGTTTATTCTTATTTGCCAAATGTGCCTCAATTTATTTATTTTAGCAAAAAGCACCCCAAATTTTTTTTCTTTACCTCATTTTTATTTTTTATTTCTAGATATAACCTCAACATATTTTTTACCAATGAACAGCACCAATTATTTTTCTTTGCCTCATTTTACGTTTATTGCAAAAAAGTACCTCAATCTATTATTCAAACAAAAAATACCCCTCAGTTTCCTTTTGGTTGCCAAAAAGTATCTCAATTTATTTTGCACCAAAAAATGCTGCAAATTATTTTCTCTTACCTCATTTTACTTTTTATTACAAAAAAGAGCACGCCAATTTTTGTTTTCCACAACAAATACATCAAATTATTTTTATTTTTCTTTACCTCGTTTTTATTTTCTTTTGCAAAAAAAACGGCTCAAACTGTTTTCCTTTGCATCATCTTATTTTTTTATTACCCAAAAGTAGGCCTCTTTATTTTTATGTAAAATGAACTTGAGTTTTGTTTTTTTTTTATTTACCAAAGGGTACCTCAATTTATATATTTTTACAAAAAATCCACAAATTATTTTTCTTTACGTTATTTTGTTTTTTATTGCCAAAAAGTACCTCTATTAAGTCTTTTAACAAAAAACTTTAACTAAAGTTGGTTTCCTTTAAGTAGTTTTATTTTTTATTAGCAAAAAGTTCCTCCATTTTTTTTTTTTTTTTTTATCAAAATTACCTCATTGTATTTTTCTTTACCTGAATTTATTTTTTATTTTCCAAAAGTTCTTCAAATTATTTCTTTTTCTTCATTTTATTCTTTTTTTCCAAATAATTCTGCAATTTGTTTTTCAAAAGAAAAATACCTCAGTTGATTCTAATTTCCAAAGAGTACCTCAAACTATTTATTTAACGAAAAATACCTCAGCTTATTCTAATTTTCAAAGAGTACGTCAAATTATTTATTTAACTAAAAAAACCTCGAATTATTTTTCTTTACCTAATTTTTCTTTATTTTCAAAAATAACCTCGACTTATTTTTCTTACAGAAAAATACCACAAATTATTTTTCTATACCTCATTTTCTTTTTAATCAAAAAAAAGTTCCTCAATTTATTTTTTAAACGAAAAAATACCTCAGTTTATTTTTAATTACAAAAAGCAGCTCAATTTATTTTATACCAAAAAATACCTCACATTATTTTCCTTACGTAATTTTATTTTTTGTTACCAAAATGCACATCGATTTATTTTTTTTAGAAAAAATACATCAAATTACTTTTGTTTGCCTCATTTTATTTTTTCTTAACAAAAAAATATCTCAAACTATTTTTCATTACCTTGTGTTTTTTTTCGGTCACCAAAAAGTATCTCAGTTTATTTTAGTTACCAAAGAGTACCTAAATTTATTTTTCTTACTAAATAACACCTCAATTTTTTTTAATTACTGAAGAGTACCTCAAATTAATTTTTTAACCACTAAAATAACTCAAATTACTTTTCTTTAGCATATTTAATTGTTATTTTTACCGAAAAGTAGCTCATTTTATTTTTAAAACGAAAAATATCTCAGCTTGTTTTAATTTCTGAAATTTACCTCAATTTATTGTTTGACCAAGAAAATACCTCCAATTATTTTTCTTTGCCCCATTTTATTTATTTTTACCAAAAAGTTCCTCACTTTGTTTTTTAACAAAAAATACATCGAAAAAAAGTTTTTTTACCACATTTTATTTCTTATTACCAAAAATACCTCAACCGATTTCTTTACAAAACAAAAGACCTCAGTTTATTTTAATTAACAAAAAGTTATTGAATTTTTTTTTTTAGTACTACATGTACTAGTAGTATGTACTAGTACAACTACTATTAGTACATATTATTAGTATATACTAGTAGTACTAGTAGTGTAGACAAGTAGTACATGCTAATATATACTACCCCGTACTAGTACATAATATTACTACTACTAGTACTACTGCTAGTACTAGTATTAGTAGTAGTACATACTAGTATGTACTACTAGTACTAGTATTAATAATACTATTATGTACTAGTAGTATGTACTACTAGTACTAGCACGACTAGTACATACTAGTACTAGTAGTGTTACTCGTAGTAGTATGTACTAGTAGTGCTAGTATTCTTAGTAGTACTTACTACTACGAGTAGTACTAGTAGTACTTGTACTACTACGAGTAGTACTAGTAGTTCTTGTACTACTACGAGTAGTACGAGTATTACTAGTAGTACATACTACTACTAGTAGTACTAGTAGAACTAGTTCTACATGTACTACTAGTATGTACTAGCAGTACATACTAGTAGTATTAGCACTAGTACTGGTAGTATTAGTACTAGTACTAGAAGTACTAATTCTACTAGTAGTACATACTAGTACTAATAGTACTTACTAGTATGTACTACAAGTATGTACTAGTATGTACTAATTAGCAAAGAGTACCTCAAATTATTATTCATCAATTTATTTGTAAACGAAAAATACCTCAGTTTATTCTGATTTGCCAAACGCACCTCAACTTATTTATTTTAGCAAAAAGCACCTCAAAATTTTTTTCTTCACCACATTTTTATTTTTTATTTCCAGAAATAACCTCAACATATTTTTTACCAATGAACAGCACCAATTATTTTTCTTTGCCTCATTTTACGTTTTATTGCAAAAAGTACCTCAATCTATTATTCAAACGAAAAATACCTCAGTTTCCTTTTGGTTGCCAAAATGTATCTCAATTTATTTTGTACCAAAAAATGGCGCAAATTATCTTTTCTTACCTCATTTTAATTTTTATTACAAAAAAGAGCACACCAATTTTTGTTTTCCACAACAAATACGTCAAATTATTTTTATTTTTCTTTACCTCATTTTTATTTTCTTTTGCAAAAAAAATGCCTCAAATTGTTTTCCTCTGCATCATCTTATTTTTTTAATACCCAAAAGAAGCCGTTTTTATTTTTTAGTTACCAAAGGGTACCTCAATTTATTTATTTTCACAACAAATCCTCAAATTATTTTTCTTTACGTTATTTTGTTTTTTATTACCAAAAAGTACCTCTATTTTGTCTTTTAACAAAAAGCTTTACCTAAAGTTAGTTTCCTTTAAGTAGTTTTTTTTTTATTAGCAAAAAATTCCTCGATTTATTTTTTTTTACAAAAATACCTCATCGTATTTTTCTTTCCCTGAATTTTTTTTGTATTTCCCAAAAGTACCTCAAATTATTTCTTTTGCTTTATTTGTTCTTTATTTCCAAATAATTCCTCAATTTATTTTTCAAACAAAAAATTCCTCAGTTTATTCTAATTTCCCAAGAGTACCTCAAATTATTTCTTTAAAGAAAAATACCTCAGTTTATTCTAATTTGCAAAGAGTACCTCAAATTATTTCTTTAGCGAAAAATACCTCGAATTATTTTTCTTTACCTAATTTTTTTTTTTTTTTCAAAAAACCTCAACTTATTTTTTTAACCCAAAAATACAACAAATTATTTTTCTCTACCTCATTTTATTTTTTACCACAAAAAAGTACCTCAATTTATTTTTCAAACGAAAAATACCTAAGTTTGTTGTTAATTACCAAAAATGAGCTCAATTTATTTTTTACCAATAAATACCTCACATTATTTTTCCTTACGTAATTTATTTGTTATTACCAAATGCATCTCGATTTATTTTTCTTACAAAACATACATCAAATTATTGTTCTTTGCTTCATTGTAATTTTTCTTAACCAAAAAATATCTCAAACTATTTTTCTTTACCTCATTTTTTTTTTTTCAGTCACCAAAAAGTACCTCAATTTATTTTAATTACCAAAGAGTACCTCAATTTATTTTTCTTATTAAAAAAACACCTCAGTTTATTTTAATTATTGAAAAGGACCTCAAATTATTTTTTTAAACTAAATTTATTTTTTTACAAGAAAAAATACCTCATTATATTTTTCCCTGCGTTGTAGTACTTTTTATTTCCCAAAAGTACCTCAAATTATTTCTTTTGCCTCATTTTATTCTTTATTTTCAAATAATTCTTCAATTTATTTTTGAAAAGAAAAATACCTCAGTTTATTCTAATTTGCAAAGAGTACCTCTAATTATTTCTTTAGCGAAAAATAGCTCAGTTTATTCTAATTAGCAAAGAGTACCTCAAATTATTTCCTTAACAAAAAATACGTTGAATTGCTTTTCTTTACCTAATTTTTTTTTTATTTTAAAAAATAACCTCGACTTATTTTTTTTAAGGAAAAATACCACCGATTATTTTTCTATACCTCATTTTTTTTTTATCATAAAAAATTACCTCAATTTATTTTTCTAACAAAAAATACCTCAGTTTATTGATAATTACAAAAAGCTGCCCAATTTACTTTTTACCAAAAAATACCTCACATTATTTTCCTTACGTAATTTTATTTTTTATTACCAAAATGCACATTGATTTATTTTTTTTACAAAAAATGCATCAAATTACTTTTGTTTGCCTCATTTTATTTTTTCTTAACAAAAAATATCTCAAACTATTTTTCATTACCTCGGATTTTTTTTTTCAGTCACCAAAAAGTACCTCAGTTTATTTTTAGTTACCAAAGAGTACCTAAATTTATGTTTCTTACTAAAAAATACCTCAGTTTATTTTAATTACCGAAGAGTACCTCAAATTACTTTTCTTTAGCATATTTAATTGTTATTTTTACTGAAAAGTAGCTCATTTTATTTTTGAAACGAAAAATATCTCAGCTTATTCTAATTTTCGAAATTTACCGCATTTTATTGTTTGACCAAGAAAATACCTCAAATTATTTTCTTTGCCCATTTTATTTATTATTACCAAAAGGTACCTCACTTCATTTTTTAACAAAAAATACATCAAAAAAAAGTTTCTTTTACCATATTTTATTTCTTATTACCGAAAATACCTCAACCGATTTGTTTACAAAACAAAAAACCTCAGTTTATTTTAATTACCAAATAGTTACTGGATTTATTTTTTTACAAGAAAAAATGTCTGATTATATTTTTCTTTACCTGATGTTATTTTTTATTTCCCAAAGTCTCTTCAATTTTTTTTATTTTTTACCAAAAAATACCTCAAATTATTTTTCTTTGTCTCATTTTATTCTTTATTACCAAATAATTCATCAAATTATTTGTAAACGAAAAATACCTCAGTTTATTCTGATTTGCCAAACGCACCTCAATTTATTTATTTTAGCAAAAAGCACCTCAAATTTTTTTTCTTCACCTCATTTTTATTTTTTATTTCTAGAAATAACCTCAACATATTTTTTACCAATGAACAGCACCAATTATTTTTCTTTTCCTCATTTTATGTTTTATTGCAAAAAAGTACCTCAATCTATTATTCAAACGAAAAAATTTGCAAACGAAAAATACCTCAATTTGTTCTGATTTGCCAAACGTACCTAAATTTATTTACTGTTGCAAATGGCACCCAAAATTTTTTTTTCTTTACTTCATTTTTATTTTTTATTTCGATAAATACCCTCAACTTATTTTTTTACCAAATAATAGCACGAATTATTTTTCTTTACCTCATTTTAGGTTCGATTGCAAAAAAGTACCTCGATCTATTATTCAAACGAAAAATACCTTCGTTTATTTTTGTTGCTAAAAAGTATCTCAAATTATTTTTTATAAAAAAATACCGCAAATTATTTTTTCTCACCTCATTTTATTTTTTATTAACAGAAAGAGCACACCAATTTATTTTTTTTGCAAAAAATACATCAAACTATTTTTATTTTTCTTTACCTCATTTTATTTTCTGTTACAAAAAAAATTCCCTGATTTATTTTGTAACCAAAGAATGCCTCAAATCATTTTCCTTTAACGAAAAAATACCCTTATTTAGTTTTTTAAGAAAAAATACCATAAATTATTTTTCTATACCTCATTTAATTTTTTATTACAAAAACGTACCTCTATTTATTTTTCAAACGAAAAATACCCCAGTTTTTTGTTAATTACCAAAAAGTAGCTCAACTTATTTTTTACCAAATAATAGCACAAATAATTTTTCTTTACCTCCTTTGATGTTCTATTTCAAAAAACGTACCTCAATCTCTTATTTAAATGAAAAATACCTCAATTTACTTATGTTACCAAAAAGTATCTCAGTTATTTTTTATAAAAAAAAATACTGCAAATTATTTTTTTTCACCTAATTTTATTTTTTATTAACAAAAAAGGCACACCAATTGAATTTTTTCACAACAAATACGTCAAATTATTTTTATTTTTATTTTTCTTTACCTCATTTTATTTTTCTGTTAGAAAAAAATACCCTGATTTATTTTTTAACCAAAGAATGCCTCTCAAAAATACCCCTATTTAGTTTTTTAGGAAAAAATACAGTAAATCGTTTTTCTGTACCTCATTTTATTTTTTATTACAAAAACGTACCTCGATTTATTTTTCCCACGAAAAATACCCCAGTTTATTGTTAATTACCAAAATTGAGCTCAATTTATATTGTATCAAAAAATACCTCACATTGTTTTTCCTTACGTCGTTTTATTTTTTATTACCAAAACGCTGCTCGATTTATTTTTTTTACAAAAAATACATCAAATTATTTTTCTTCTCCTCATTTTATTTTTTCTTAACAAAAAATGCCTCGAACTAATTTTTTTTACTGCATTTTTTTTTTTTTGATCCCCAAAAAGTACTTCAGTTTATTTTAATTACCAAAGAGTACCTCAATTTTATTTTTTTCACCAAAAAACACCTAAGTTTATTTTAATTACCAAATTATATTTTCAACATAAGTAACACGTCAAATTACTTTTCTTTACCATATTTGACGTTTTTTTTTTATCGAAAAGTAGCTATTTTTATTTTAAAAACAAAAAATATCTCAGTTTATTTTAATTTTCAAAATCTACCTCAATTTATTACTTGACCAAGAAAAAACCTCAAATTATTTTTCTTTATCTCATTTTATTCTTTACTATCAAATAATTCCACAATTTATTTATAAACGAAAAGTACATCAATTTATTCTGATTTGCCTAACGCCGCTCAATTTGTTTATTTTAGCAAAAAACACCTCAAAATTTCTTTCTTTACTTCATTTTCAATTTTTATTTCAACAAATATCCTCGACTTATTTTTGTACTTTACCTCATTTTATGTTTTATTGCAATAAAGTACCTCATTCTATTATTCCAACGAAAAATACCGCAGTTTATGTTTTGTTACCAAAAAAATATGTCAATTTAGTTTTAATCAAAAAATACTGTAAATTATTTTTTCTTACCTCGTTTTATTTTTTATTACGAAAAAGAGCACACCAATTCATTTTTTAACAACAAATACATCAAATTATAGTTAATTTTCTTTACCTCATCTTATTTTTTTTTCAAAAAAATACCCCGGTTTATTTTTTATCCAAAAAAAGTACCCCTATTTATTCTTTTTACCAAAAAATACCTCGAACAAGTTTTCTTTTTTATCAACAAAAATATCCTCGATTAAATTTTTTCATAAAAAATAGCTCATTATGTTTTTCTTTACCATATATTATTTTTTATTTATTTCCCAAAAGTACTTGAAATAATATTTTTTTCCTCATTTTAGTCTTTATTTCCAAATAATTGCACAGTTTATTTTTCGGAAGAAAAATACCTCAGTTTATTCTATTTTGCAAAGAGTACCTCAATTTATTTCTTTAGCGAAAAATACCTCAAACTATTTATCGTTACCTGATTGTTTTTTTATTTCCAAAAATAACCTTAATTAATTTTTCTATGGAATAATACCACAAATTATTTTTCTATACCTCATTTTATTTTTTATTACAAAAAAGTACCACAATTTATTTTTCATACGAAAAATACCTTATTTTTTACCAAAAAATACCTCACATCATTTTTCCTTACGTCATTTTATTTTTTATTACCCAAACGCTCATCTATTTATCTGTTTTTACAAAAAATACATCACATATTTCTTCTTTGCCTCATTTTATTTTTTATTCCCCGAAAATATCTGAAACAATTTTTCTTTACCTCATTTTTTTTTTTGGTCACCAAAAACTACCTCAGTTTATTTTAAATATCGAAGAATACCTCAATTTATTTTTTTTACCAAAAAACACCTCAGTTTTTTTTTATTACCGACGAGCGCCTCAAATTATTTTTTTAACCAAAGAAATACCTCAAATTACTTATCTTTACCATATTTAGATAATATTTTTATCGAAAAGTAGCTCAATTTATTTTTAAAACGAAAAATGTCTCAGTTTATTTTAATTTTCAAAATTTACCTCAATTTATTATTTGACCAAGAAAATACCTAAAATTATTTTTCTTTATCTAATTTGATTCTGCAGTACCAAATAATTTATCAATTTATTTGCAAACGAAAAATACCTCAATTTGTTCGTATTTGCCAAACGTACCTAAATTTATTTACTGTAGCAAATGGCACCTAAAATTTTTTTTTCGTTACTTCATTTTTATTTTTTATTTCGATAAATACCCTCAACTTATTTTTTTACCAAATAATAGCACGAATTATTTTTCTTTACCTCATTTTATGTTCGATTGCAAAAAAGTACCTCGATCTATTATTCAAACGAAAAATACCTTCGTTTATTTTTGTTGCTAAAAAGTATCTCAAATTATTTTTTATAAAAAAATACCGCAAATTATTTTTTCTCACCTCATTTTATTTTTTATTAACAAAAAGAGCACACCAATTCATTTTTTTCGCAAAAAATACATCAAACTATTTTTATTTTTCTTTACCTCATTTTATTTTCTGTTACCAAAAAAATTGCCTGATTTATTTTGTAACCAAAGAATGCCTCAAATTATTTTCCTTTACCTTAAAAATACCCCTATTTAGTTTTTTAAGAAAAAATACGATAAATTCTTTTTCTATACCTCATTTAATTTCTTATTACAAAAACGTACCTCTATTTATTTTACAAACGAAAAATACCTCAGTTTTTTGTTCATTACCAAAAAGTAGCTCAACTTATTTTTTACCAAATAATAGCACAAATAATTTTTCTTTACCTCCTTTGATGTTCTATTTCAAAAAATGTACCTCAATCTCTTATTTAAATGAAAAATGCCTCAGTTTACTTTTGTTACCAAAAAGTATCGCAGTTATTTTTTATACTGCAAATTATTTTTTTTCACCTAATTTTATTTTTTATTAACAAAAAGGGCACACCAAGTTAATTTTTTCACAACAAATACGTCAAATTATTTTTATGTTTCTTTACCTCATTTTATTTTCTGTTACAAAAAACGTACCCTGATTTATTTTTTAACCAAAAAATGCCTCAAATTATTATCCTTTACCTCAAAAATACCCCTATTTAGTTTTTTAAGAAAAAATACAGTTAATCGTTTTTCCATACATCATTTTATTTTTTATTACAAAAACGTACCTCGATTTATTTTTCCCACGAAAAATACCCCACTTTATTGTTAATTACAAAAAAGTAGCTCAGTTTATATTTAATCAAAAAATACCTCACATTGTTTTTCCTTACGTCGTTTTATTTTTTATTACCAAAACGCAGCTCGATTTATTTTTTTTTACAAAAAATACATCAAATTGTTTTTCTTCTCCTTATTTTACTTTTTCTTAACAAAAAATGCCTCGAACTATTTTTTTTTACCTTATTTTTTTTTTGGTCGATCCCCAAAAAGTACCTCAGTTTATTTTAATTACCAAAGAGTACCTCAATTTTATTTTTTTCACAAAAAAAATACCTCAGTTTATTTTAATTACCAAAGAGCACGTCAAATTATATTTTCAACATAAGTAAGAAATCAAATTACTTTTCTTTACCATATTTGATGTTTTTTTTTAACCGAAAAGTAG
Organism: Amborella trichopoda; assembly: GCF_054954075.1. Lineage (NCBI taxonomy): Eukaryota > Viridiplantae > Streptophyta > Magnoliopsida > Amborellales > Amborellaceae > Amborella > Amborella trichopoda. The sequence continues at coordinate 23,802,775 of NC_142347.1, read as the reverse complement.
CTCAATTTATTTTAAAAACAAAAAATATCTCAGTTTATTTTAATTCTCAAAATTTACCTCAATTTATTACTTGACCAAGAAAAAACCTCAAATTATTTTTCTTTATCTCAGTTTATTCTTTACTACCAAATAATTCCTCAATTTATTTATAAACGAAAAATACCTCAATTTATTCTGATTTGCCAAACGCCGCTCAATTTGTTTATTTTAGCAAAAAACACCTCAAAATTTCTTTCTTTACTTCATTTTCAATTTTTATTTCAACAAATATCCTCGACTTATTTTTGTACTTTACCTCATTTTGTGTTTTATTGCAATAAAGTACCTCATTCTATTATTCCAACGAAAAATACCGCAGTTTATGTTTTGTTACCAAAAAGTATGTCAATTTAGTTTTAATCAAAAAATACCGTAAATTATTTTTTCTTACCTCGTTTTATTTTTTATTACGAAAAAGAGCACACCAATTCATTTTTTAACAACAAATACATCAAATTGTAGTTAATTTTCTTTACCTCATCTTATTTTTTTTTTCAAAAAAATACCCCGGTTTATTTTTTATCCAAAAAAAGTACCCCTATTTATTCGTTTTACCAAAAAATACCTCGAACAAGTTTTCTTTTTTATCAACAAAAATATCCTCGATTAAATTTTTTCATAAAAAATAGCTCATTATGTTTTTCTTTACCATATATTATTTTTTATTTATTTCCCAAAAGTACCTGAAATAATATTTTTTGCCTCATTTTACTCTTTATTTCCAAATAATTCCACAGTTTATTTTTCGGAAGAAAAATACCTCAACTTATTCTATTTTGCAAAGAGTACCTCAATTTATTTCTTTAGCGAAAAATACCTCAAATTATTTATCCTTGCCTGATTGTTTTTTTTATTTCCAAAAATAACCTTAATTAATTTTTCTATGGAATAATACCACAAATTATTTTTCTATACCTCATTTTATTTTTATTACAAAAAAGTACCTCAATTTATTTTTCATATAAAAAATACCTTATTTTTTACCAAAAAATACCTCACATCATTTTTCCTTACGTCATTATATTTTTTATTACCCAAACGCTCATCTATTTATCTGTTTTTACAAAAAATACATCACATTTTTCTTCTTTGCCTCATTTTATTTTTTATTCCCAGAAAATATCTGAAACAATTTTTCTTTACCTCATTTTTTTATTTTTGGTCACCAAAAACTACCTCAGTTTATTTTAAATACCAAAGAATACCTCAATTTATTTTTTTTACCAAAAAACACCTCAGTTTTTTTTTATTACTGACGAGCGCCTCAAATTATTAATTTAACCAAAGAAATACCTCAAATTACTTATCTTTACCATATTTAGATAATATTTTTAACGAAAAGTAGCTCAATTTATTTTTAAAACAAAAAATATCTTAGTTTATTTTAATTTTCAAAATTTACCACAATTTATTATTTGACCAAGAAAATACCTCAAACTATTTTTCTTTATCTCTTTTGATTCTATACTGCCAAATAATTTATAAATTTATTTGCAAACGAAAAATACCTCAATTTATTCTGATTTGCCAGACGTACCTTAATTTTTTAACTGTAGCAAAAGGCACCTAAAATTTTTTTTTCTTTACTTCATTTTTATTTTTTATTTCGATAAATACCCTCAACTTATTTTTTTACCAAATATTAGCACGAATTATTTTTTTTAACTCATTTTATGTTCTATTGCAAAAAAGTACCCCGATCTATTATTCAAACGAAAAAATACCTTCGTTTATTATTTTTGCTAAAAAGTATCTCAAATTATTTTTTATAAAAAAATACCGCAAATTATTTTTTCTCACCTCATTTTATTTTTTATTAACAAAAAGAGCACACCAATTTATTTTTTTCGCAAAAAATACAACAAATTATTTTTATTTTTCTTTACTTCATTTTATTTTCTAGGACAAAAAAAATACCCCGATTTATTTTGTAACCAAAGAATGCCTCAAATTATTTTCCTTTACCTAAAAAATACCCCTATTTAGTTTTTTAAGAAAAAATACCATAAATTATTTTTCTATACCTCATTTAACTTTTTATTACAAGTTGTCACACCCCAAGAATTTACAATACTATTATTCCTGAGATGTGACGGACAAAACATATATACATCTATTGATAGGACAAATTTACAGTGGCGAGGTCATACATAGTAAATAAAGAAAGCTAGCACAACAACAGTATCTTCCAAGGTTGATCTTGACTAGCACTCAAAATGAATCCGTAGTTATCCTGAAAAAATGTTTACCATAGTTTGATGAGTTTGGCTACTCAGTAAGTGATCATCATAATCCTAAAAATAATCATGATTGAAAGATATCAATATTTTCCAAAATGAGATCTATTATTAGAAATGCATCAACAGTTTCACTTTCAATAAATGCATAATTAAGTATAATCCGAGTAATTGAAATGCTTATAACATTTTTAACGGCAGTACATAATTCAAAGGATTTCACAAAATACCCTACTGGCGTCCCAAGTAGGTCACCTATATACCCCATCGGCGTCCTGATGGGTCCACTTAATCCCTATCGGCGTCCCAGATAGGTCCACTTAATCCCTGCAGGTCCACTTATACCTCACCGGCGTACCGGATGAGTCCACTTAATCCCTACCGGCGTCCCAGATAGGTCCACTTATACCTCACCGGCGAACCGGATGAGTCCACTTGCATACTTAAATTATTTCTAAATCTCTTTAAACATTCGAAAGCAGCAATATCATGTACTCAACATATCACTGAAATCATTAATATGAATTTCACTTAAACCATTAATAACAGTCACTCTCTATAACATTTCAAAAATAACCAATCAAATATTTTGGGCTCAAATTTAGAAAGGTAGCAGTTCGCAAAGACGTTCTAGCATAATTGCCAATTTAATATATATAGAAAAACTCTTATAGAAATTCAAGAATACGGAATTATCACAATTTATGGGATATCAATTCACAAATAAACATTTCACAACAATACTATAATCAATTGCAAAAATGTCATTTTTTTTAAATAATAAGGCAGTCATTTGCACATGAATTTTACAATGTCTAAATATTCAAAACAGTAGAAAGAAATATCACAATTTTACTAAAAGCAGAAATATCACATTTATTTCTAACAATAAACAAGAAAAATAAATAAATTTCTTTTTCTAATTTACAGCATTCAAAATTTCTAACATAGATAAAATATCACAATTTTTATTAAAAAGATTATTTTTCAAGATAATGACGTCACGTGCGCATAAAATTTATCGCGCCTAAAATTCATGATAATAAGCAGAAATAATTATTTCATTTCATTTTTAAAAAGAATGGATTATTTTTCGAGACAATGGGGTCACTTACACATAAAACTTATAAAATAAAGATCGTGGACGGAAATATCACTATTTATTAAAAATAGACTATTTTTCAGAAAGACGATGTCACTTACACACAAAACTTATAAAATAAAGATCCTGGACGGAAATATCACTATTTATTTAAAACAGACTATTTTTCAGGAAGACGATGTCACTTACACACAAAACTTATAAAATAAAGATCCTGGGAGGAAATATCACTATTTATTAAAAACAGACTATTTTTCAGGAAGACGATGTCACTTACCCACAATTATTTGAGAGGAAGCTTTCGATAAAAAATTCGGTTCGAGAGAGGAGTTCATTGTGTTTCGACCAGAGAGAGAGAGATTTCAAAATTTTGTTTTAGGGTGGGAGTGCTCACATCCATTATTTAAATTCTTATAACGTATTATTATATTATTTTATTACGCTCTACCTCATACCTGAGGTGTCGCGTTAAAAGTCTGCTTTTATCGTACGAAAACCACGTCCGCTAAAGGACGTTGCCAGCTGCAAGCAGCAGGAGGCAAAAGCAGGCAAAAGAAAAAGAAAAGGCAAATACAAAGGCAAAACCTTTTGAAAATAGTGATGGTCCCCAAAGACCATCATATTCAAACAGAACATCACTTATTTAAAAGCATATTTTCTCCTTTTTTTTTTTTTTTTTTTTTTTTTTTTTTTTTGCCTTTTTGAAATTTTAGGATTGTTACATTCTTCCCCCCTTAAAGAAATTTAGTCCTCTAAATTTGTGTACCTGATTACTGAAAAAGATAGGGGTATTTTTCTCTGATTTCGTCTTCTCGTTCCCAAGTTGACTCTTCTCTTGAATGGTACTGCCATAATACACGGACTAAAAGAATCTCCTTGTTACGCAACACTTGCACCCTTCTATCCAGTATCAAAATTGACTGCTCAATGAAGGATAGGTCCTTCCTGATCGGTAAAGGTTCATATTTTAAGATATGGGACGGGTCGGGCTGATATTTTCGTAGTGAAGATACATGAAAGACATTATGGATATTTGCCAATTCGGGTGGTAAGGCAAGTCTATAAGCGACACCTCCGATTCTTTCCAGGATTTCAAATGGTCCGATGTAACGTGGGCTCAACTTTCCTTTCCTGCCGAATCTCATAATGCCCTTTATTGGTGAGATTTTTAGGCAAACTCGATCACCTTCCTCAAATTCAAGATCTCTCCTTCGGTTATCGGCATAACTCATTTGCCGACACTGAGCTGTCCTGAGCCTTTCACGAATTAATGCTATTTTATCTGTAGTTATCTGGACAATTTCGGGCCCCAAAAGCTTTCTTTCACCAACCTCGTCCCAACTTATGGGTGACCTGCATTTTCTTCCATACAGGGCTTCATATGGTGCCATCTGAATACTGGCTTGGAAGCTATTATTATAAGCAAACTCAATCAGGGGTAAATGGTCATCCCAGCTTCCTGTAAGGTCAATAACACAGGCCCTCAGCATATCTTCCAAGGTTTGGATGGTCCTCTCCGATTGTCCATCAGCTTGGGGGTGAAAGGCAGTACTAAAGGCGAGTCTCGTCCCCATGGCTGACTGTAGTCTAGCCCAAAATTTAGAAGTAAACCGAGTATCCCTGTCCGATACAATACTGACAGGAACTCCATGCAACCGCACTTTTTCCTTAATGTACAGTTGAGCCAGTCGATCTAAAGTGTATGTCGTGCGAATCGGTAGAAAGTGGGCAGCTTTGGTTAACCGGTCCACAATGACCCAAATGCTATCATGTCCTGAATTTGTTCTAGGCAAGCCAGAGACAAAATCCATAAAGATGTGCTCTCATTTCCATTCTGGCACCGGTAAAGGCTGCAACAACCCAACGGGCCTTTGATGTTCAGCTTTTACTTGCTGGCATGTTAGGCATTTAGACACAAATAGTGCTACCTCTTTTTTCATATTATTCCACCAAAAGGTTTTCTTCAGGTCGTGATACATTTTAATACTTCCGGGATGTATTGTATAACGAGAATGATGTGCTTCTTCTAAGATAGCTTTCTTTACACTCTCATCATTCGGGACACAAACCCGACCTTTGAATCTGGGCAAATCCTCACTACATATAGAGAATTCATCTCTCTTTCCTTGCTTCACCTCTTCTATAATTGTTATAAGCTGATGGTCTTTCTTTTGTGCCAATCGAATTTGTTGGATTAATTGGGGTTCCGCCTTAATATTGACAATCATACTTACCATACCATTAATGGACGGAGTTGGATGCCAATCCACTATTTCCTCTAACAATCGCATTTCTTGGATCATTAGATGAGCTAAGACTCCCGTAGATTTTCTACTTAGAGCGTCAGCCACAACGTTAGCTTTTCTTGAATGATAATGGATTGTACAATCATAATCTTTTAAGAAATCCATCCATCTTATCTGTCGCATATTTAAATCTTTCTGAGAGAAAAGGTATTTCAAACTCTTATGATCCGTGTATATTACGAATTGCCACCATATAGATAATGCCTCCATATTTTTAAAGCGAATACTATTGCGGCTAGCTCCAAATCATGAATTGGATATTTTTTCTCATATTCTTTCAACTGTCTGGATGCATATGCCACTACTTTCCCATATTGCATTAATACACAGCCCAAACCTTTATGTGAAGCATCACTATAAATCACAAATCCCCCACTCCCCTCAGGAATAGTTAAAATAGGTGCTGAAGTTAATCGAACTTTTAGTTCTTGAAAACTCTCCTCACATTCACTTGTCCACTCAAATTTGACATTTTTCTGTGTCAATCGAGTCAATGGGATTGCGATTCGAGAAAATCATTCTACAAATTTTCTGTAATATCCTGCCAATCCCAAAAAGCTTCGAACTTCAGTCACATTACTTGGTTGTTTCCAATTAACAACGGCTTCAACCTTTGAAGGATCAACTGATAGACCTTCTTTTGATATGACATGTCCTAAAAATGTCACTTGTTCAAGCCAAAATTCACATTTACTAAGTTTGACATACAATTTCTTCTCTCTTAATATTTGCAATACCATTCTTACATGCTGCTCATGTTCCTTCTGATTCTTGGAATAAATTAAAATATCATCGATGAATACCACAATAAATTTATCCAAAAAGGGCTTAAAGATCCGATTCATCAAATCCATAAATGCAGCTGGTGCATTGGTTAATCCAAAAGGCATGACTAAAAATTCATAATGGCCATACCTTGTTCTGAAAGCTGTCTTGAGTACATCTTCACTTTTAATCTTAAGCTGATGGTATCCAGATCTAAGATCAATTTTTGAAAACACTTGTGATCCTTGTAATTGATCAAATAAATCATCAATTCTAGGTAATGGATACTTATTTTTACTGTCACTTGGTTCAACTGTCTATAATCAATACACAATCTCATAGTCCCATCCCTCTTTTTGACAAACAGTACTGGAGCACCCCAAGGTGACACACTGGGCCTAATAAAACCTTTATTTAATAATTCTTCCAATTGTTGTTTCAGTTCTTTAAGTTCTGCAGGAGCCATTCTGTAAGGTGCCTTAGACATTGGTGCTACCCCTGGCAATAATTCAATGGAGAATTCAATTTCCCTGTCAGGAGGTAATCCTGGCAATTCTTCAGGAAAAACGTCGGGAAATTCTCGGATAACCGGAGTGGTATCCAAATTTATTTTTTCCTTTCTATCTTCTTTGATATAGGCAAGAAAGCCTTGACACCCTTTTCGAAGGAAGCGATTAGCTCGAATACAAGAGATTAAATATGATGGGGAGTCTTCTTTGACACCACTGAAGTAAAATACTGGTTGATTCGGAATACTAAAGGTAACAATTTTCTTATAACAATCAATACTTGTATGGTATGCAGAGAGCCAATCTATGCTTAAGATTACATCAAAATCTTGAATTTCCAAGAGTATTAAATCAACCAACAGTTCCTTTTCTTCTATCTTTATTACACATGATTTGTACATTGTATTGGTGTTAATTGAATCTCCCATCGGTGTGGCTACCTCTAGAATGTATTCTAATTGTTCTGGTTCTACCTTTAAGTGGCATGCAAAGTGTTGTGACACAAATGAATGAGTAGATCCAGGATCAATCAAAACATGAGCTACTTTTTGGAAGATAGTAAGAGTAACTTGAATCACTGATTTTGAGGCCTGAGCGTCTTGCTCGGTAATCGCAAATACTCTTCCCTTCATCTGAGGCTTCGGAGCTATCTCTCCCTGCTTTGGAAGCTGTTGTGTCTGTAAGCTAGGACATTGTTTAATCTGGTGTCCCAATTTTCCACATTTAAAACAGGCTCCGGTATTCCAATAACAACGGCTTGATCCATGATTTTTCCCACATTTTCTACATGGTTCTATTGGGTTTTGAAATGGCGAGGGCCTTGGCTTCTTGTTTGGCCTTTCAAACTGTTGTCGATTAGATGATGTAGGTCTAACATGACTGTTCTGATTTTTCGTCTTTTGGTAATCTTCAAAATCTTTTTCCACAATTTGGGCACGATCCACTATTTCAGCATAAGTTCTTAATTTCAAGACTGATATTCTGCTTCTAATGGCTGGCCTGAGACCCCTTTCAAATTTCTTCACCTTTCTTGCCTCATTATTAATCATATGTGGTGCAAACCTGGCCAATTCAGTAAACTTGGCCTCGTACTGTGCTACTGTCTTATTTCCTTGGATTAATTCTAGAAATTCCATTTCTTTTTGGTCTTGAATAAAATCTGGGAAATATTTTTCATTAAATGCCTCTAGAAATACTTCCCAAGTCAAGGTTTTATTTTCTTTGACCAATACTCCTTTTGCCATTCGCCACGAGTGTTGTGCCTCACCTTCTAACATAAAAACTGCTAAGGCCACCTTCCTATCATCAGGACATTCCATAACCTCGAATATTTTTTCTAGTTGCATAATCCATCCCTCGGCTTCCAGTGGGTTCAGCACCCTTAAAAGAAGGTGGGTTTAATTTCTTAAATTGTTCGATATTGCTCCCACCATTTCCTGTAACTGACTGCCTGGGTGGATTGTTGTTTTCCATCTGATGTTGCATTAGAACAACCATATTTTCCAAAGCTTTGTGAATTCCTTCCATATTGGCTTCAGCTATTCTGGATCTTGACTTTATCCCGGTCTGTACACACAATAAATGTGATTTTAAGTACATTCTTTTTAAATTTCCTAAGGATCTTAAACCTATTGCTCTGATACCATAGTTTGACACATCCCAAGAATTTACAATACTATTATTCCTGAGATGTGACGGACAAAACATATATACATCTATTGATAGGACAAATTTACAGTGGCCAGGTCATACATAGTAAATAAAGAAAGCTAGCACAACAACAGTATCTTCCAAGGTTGATCTTGACTAGCACTCAAAATGAATCCGTAGTTATCTTGAAAAAATGTTTACCATAGTTTGATGAGTTTGGCTACTCAGTAAGTGATCATCATAATCCTAAAAATAATCATGATTGAAAGATATCAATATTTTTCAAAATGAGATCTATTATTAGAAATGCATCAACAGTTTCACTTTCAATAAATGCATAATTAAGTATAATCCGAGTAATTGAAATGCTTATAACATTTTTAACGGCAGTACATAATTCAAAGGATTTCACAAAATACCCTACTGGCGTCCCAAGTAGGTCACCTATATACCCCATCGGCGTCCTGATGGGTCCACTTAATCCCTATCGGCGTCCCAGATAGGTCCACTTAATCCCTGCAGGTCCACTTATACCTCACCGGCGTACCGGATGAGTCCACTTAATCCCTACCGGCGTCCCAGATAGGTCCACTTATACCTCATCGGCGAACCGGATGAGTCCACTTGCATACTTAAATTATTTCTAAATCTCTTTAAACATTCGAAAGCAGCAATATCATGTACTCAACATATCACTGAAATCATTAATATAAATTTCACTTAAACCATTAATAACAGTCACTCTCTATAACATTTCAAAAATAACCAATCAAATATTTTGGGCTCAAATTTAGAAAGGTAGCAGTTCGTAAAGACGTTCTAGCATAATTGCCAATTTAATATATATAGAAAAACTCTTATAGAAATTCAAGAATACGGAATTATCACAATTTATGGGATATCAATTCACAAATAAACATTTCACAACAATACTATAATCAATTGCAAAAATGTCAATTTTTTTAAATAATAAGGCAGTCATTTGCACATGAATTTTACAATGTCTAAATATTCAAAACAGTAGAAAGAAATATCACAATTTTACTAAAAGCAGAAATATCACATTTATTTCTAACAATAAACAAGAAAAATAAATAAATTTCTTTTTCTAATTTACAGCATTCAAAATTTCTAAAGGACATCATCGAGGCTCTGATTCAGAAGGGTCAAATAAATCTCGAAGACCTAAAGAAGGCCTTTTGGGCAGCTGCGGCCTCCCATGTTGTAACCATCCAAGAGGAGGATGAAGTGCCTAGAATTCTCTACACCTTTTTCATTTTAATGTTTCAGGAAGGCATAATCACATCAAAGCAGGCAAGGCAACCCTTTTGCCTTATTAAGGGGACTAAAGATTGTTGGTGTCCATATCATCAGATAAGAGGCCATTACTTGTCAAAATGCACAACTTTCCTTGACATATTTGCAAAGAAGATGTGGGAGTATCAAGAATTCTACAATCTTCCCGTAAGTGATCCTCAAATCATTCCCTCATCGTAGTAAGAAGATCTCACAAGGCCGGACCTTCCCATCAATCACTCAGACCCTGCAGAACCGTCAACTTCCTAGCCATGGATGATCTACCATGGCCGAAGCAGACTCAAGTCTTTAAAGCGAGACGTAGTTCGTCAAGCTAAGGTTGTTCTCTAGCCCATTGAGACGAATCACACATTACGTCAGAAAACCAGAAAGAGACGGGCACCAAGGGCTGCTCGACGAAGAAATAAGACCGCTCAACCCACAGTCGAGCAGGAATTTCTCAAGCCCGTTCCTCCATTGCCAACTTTGCTGGACTTCATCCCCGACACGATCCTTTTTTCTTCTTTTCCTGCTTCTCATTCTCTTATGTCTTCTGCAGATACGACCTTGATGTGCCCAGACTTCAAGGCTCTCAATCGGGAATTCTAAGGAATCAATATAAGCAGGACGCAACGGAAGTGATTGAGGAACACCTTGGCACAGGCAGCAGGATTCTTAACAGTTGCTGATGCCCTGACAGTTAAAGCCAAGGCAGAGCCACCTTAATCAAAGAAGCGCAAGAAGTCAAAGCCAAAGAAGCCCTAGTGGCCCCTTGAGCCTGACTTCGAGCAGAGATTGAGAGAATCAAGAGGACAAAGCTTCTATTCTCAGGAGGTTTTCCACATGATACAAGTTTGTGAAGAACTAGCTGGCTTGGAGCAAACACTCCAGGCATCCGTACAAATACCGTATGGTTCGTATGAATACACTCTTCACATAAACATGACTGAACCTCAATTCCCCTCTAATGTTCAAGACAAGCCTCTCCAACCTGACGTGTCCACCACGTTGGAGGTTGACCTTTTCATCACTCGATTCGAGGGAGGTGCAGAAATTATGACCCACTCTAGACCTTTATCAGAGGTAGAAATGTTAGGATCATGGGTCTCTGCACTTGAGGTTGATCAACAAATCTCTGAGAACGACGATGAAGAACTTCAAGAGGCTCCAGAAGAATGGGACGAAGGTGGTCAAGCCACAGTTGATGAACTTGAGGAGATAAATCTTGAAGACGAAGCGGATCCCAGACCCACTTTCATTTCAGCGAATATGTCTCCTGGAGAAAAAGAAGATTTCACCACCTTCTTGAAAGCAAACCGAGACATCTTTGCTTGACACTATCATGAGATGCTTGGGTTAGACCCTCAAGTAGCAGTTCACCATCTCGACATCGATCCAACTATCAAACCAGTTAAACAGAAGTTGAGAAGGTTCAGGCCTGACCTCGAGATGCAGATAGACGTCGAGATAACCAAGCTCAGACAAGCAGGTTTCATCCGTGAAGTCAAATACTCGAAATGGCTAGAAAATGTCGTTCTAGTCAAGAAAAAGAATGGTCAAATGATAGTGTGTATTGACTTTCATGATTTGAACACTGCTTGTCCTAAAGATGACTTTCTGTTTTCATTCATCGAGATTCTCATCGACTCTACAGCTCACTGCTAGATCTTCTCCTTCATGGACGGATACTCCGAATATAATCAAATAAGGATGGCGCTCGAAGATGAAGAGGCCACCGCTTTCTTAACTCCAAAAGGGGTCTTCTGTTACACAATGATGCCTTTTGGATTAAAGAATGCTAGGGTAACATATCAGAGAGCAATGACGACCATTTTGAAAGATATGATACATAGAGAGGTGGAGTGTTATGTAGATGAGTTGGTGGTAAAATCTGAAGTGAAGGATGCTCACATGAAGGACCTTGAAAAGGTATTTGAGTGACTACGTCTTCATCAACTTAAAATGAACCCGCTAAAATGCGCTTTTGGTGTGCGCTCCAAAAAATTCTTGGGGTTCATCGTCAGACATCGAGGGCTTGAAGTTGAGTCAGTTAAGATGAAGGATCTCAAAAAAATGCCATCACCCACTACACTTCGAGAACTGCGCTCTCTTCAAGGGAAATTGGCACACATTTGCAGGTTCATCTCAAACCTCTCAGGTCGTTGTAAACCCTTTGCACATATGCTAAAGAAAGAAACCCCATTCATCTGGGATGAAGCATGTCAGGCAGCCCTTGACGACATCAACCATTATTTGCTTAACTCTCGAGTGCTCTCTACACCAGTATTGGAGAAACCCCTCATTTTGTACGTGACTATTCTAGACGAGTCACTCGGAGCATTGTTAGCACAAAACAATGAAGAGGGAAAAGAGACTGCGTTATATTACCTCAGTCGAAGGATGCAAGGAGCCGAGAGGAACTATCCCCCTATTGAGAAAATGTGTTTAGCTCTGATCTTCATAGTACAAAAACTCCGCCATTACTTGCTTGGTCATGAAATGAAACTTATATCAAAAGCTGATCCTATAAAATTTCTCATGACACGCCCATATTTGTCAGGACGCCTTGCCACGTGGGCATTATTACTGAAGGAGTTTGATGTCACATATGTCCCACAAAAGGCCATCAAGGGCCAGGCCTTGACTGGCTTTCTAGCAGCACACCCCGTGCCCACTGAATCTCCTCTATCGAGCGACTTCCCTGATGAAGAAGTATTATGTGTCGACCTTGCTCTTGTGTGGGAATTATACTTCGACGGAGCCTTCCAATCCAAGCGAGGAGGGGGCGGAGTCGTATTCTTGACTCTTACAAGAGGAATACTGCCACTTTCTTTCTCTCTCGCTCAAGCCGATTCTCATAATGAAGCAGAATATCAGGCCCTTATAATCGGACTCGAGATAGCTTTCGATCTCGACTTGGAGCAGCTCAAGATCTATAGAGACTCTGAGTTAGTTATTCGACAGCTCAAATGGATTTATGATGTAAGAAAAGACACCCTCAAGCCTTATCACAATACCACAAAATCGTATATGGCCCAATTCGAAGACGTATCCCTGAGTCACATCCCCAGGAGGCTAAAGTCGCTGGCTGATGCACTTGCGAAACTCAGCACTACAATTCAATTGCTCTCATCAGAACCCACACTTGTTCAGGTGGCGGAATGGGACACATCACGCTAAGAATTGAAGTCGATGCGGATGACGAGAGAAATATCTTCCCCGAGTGTCCTCCTTATCCATTTGGAGCACTTTTATCGGCTAAAGAAGTAATCAAGACTAAACAAGAAATAGCACAAAGTCGAGGAGCTAAGGGTCGAAATCAAGAACCACAATTCTTTGACCCAATATGTGCAGAAATTGAGCCGGTCAAAGATTGGAGAGACCCCATTTCTAGTTTCCTAAAACATGGTAGGCTCTCGAACGATCATGTCGAACGTAACAGTATACGCCGAATGTCTACCAAGTATACCCTCCTCGAAGATGATATTCTATTTAGACGGTCATTCAACGGCATTCTTCTGAGATGTGTCGACATCCAAGAGCCAAATATGGTGTTAGAAGAGGTCCACTCAGGCATTTGTGGGCTGCACCAGTCCGATCCTAAGCTCTATGAACGAATACGCATGTTGGGATACTATTGACCTTCTATGATCACTGATTCCTTAAGCTATGCTAAAAAGTGCTAGGTATGACAAATACACTCTAGCCCTATTCACCAGCCTCCAGAGCCCTTACACCCTACGGTTGCATCATGGCCCTTCTCACAATGGGGTATGGATATCGTAGGGCCCATTTACCCCCCTGCCGCAATGGTCCATGTTTTCATCCTAGCTGCAACAAATTATTTCTCTAAGTGGGCTAAAACGGTCCCCCTTAAGAAAGTTCTTGGGACAACGGTGGCCTACTTTGTTCGACATAATATCATATACCGCTTCGGAGTGCCTGACCGGATCATATCTGACAATGGCCCTCAATTTAGAAGCATCACATCGATTGCCTAGTTAATCAGTTCGGTTTCGAATGGAGGTACTTGACTATGTACCACCCTCGGGTGAATGGATTAGCTGAGGCTTTCAATAAGACTCTATGCAATGTTCTAAGAAAGTCAGTATAAATAAAGAAGAAGAACTGGCATGAGAGGCTTCCCAAAGCACTGTGGGCTTATCACACTACTATATGAAATGCTACTGATTCCACTCCTTATTCTTTGGTTTATGGCGGTGAAGCAGCTTTACCTCTCGAAATACAAATCCCGTCATAGCGAGTAGCTATTCACCAGGGAATAACTGAAGATGAGAAAGTCAAGCTCCGGTATCAAGAACTAGATGCACTCAATGGAAAAAGGTTAGAGGCTCAGCATAACCTTGAACTCAACCAAGGGAGAATGAAGAGGGCTTTTGACAAATTTGTCAAGATCCGCTCATTTACCAGTGGTTATTTAGTCTTAGTAGTCAAGAGGCCTATTGTTATGCATGGCTGGCATAAAGGAAAGTTTGAGCCTAAGTGGGAAGGTCCCTTTATAGTAAAAAAGGTCTCGCCCAACGGGGCCTATATACTAACACATCCTGGTGTAGAAGAGGCGATGCTCGCTATCAACGGGCGATACCTAAAGACGTACTATCTGTGATGCGTAGGGACTCAACGTGAAAACAAGCAAGATAGTCCAAACAAAATGCTAACGTTTTTCTTTTATATTGCAGTAAAAATGAGTTACAAGTTACAAGAACCCATTACTAGGGAGGTTACAAGTCTCTTGCGTCTGAGGATAAGAGAATGATTACAAACCAAAACTTGTGCTTTTTCTCTCGCATCTGAGAGTAAGAGTATGGTTACAGGCCTAAACAAATGCCTGTCCCATGAGGAAGAAGCAAACCCACAAAAGGAAGGACCTCCTCATGAAGAAGAAGCGAAACCACTTGGAGAGTTAGCTTTAATTCATCTGACGAGTAAGAGGATGGTTACAGGCTAGAAGACAAAGCAAAGCCACTCCAAGAAGCTAGCCTCAGTTCATCCGACGTGTATGTCAAACATACAAGCCAGATACTTCATCTGATGTGTATGTCAAACATATGACGTAGGATCCATTCGACGTGTATATCAAACATACAAGAGGGGCTGCCTTGGAAAAGACCTGACCTATGATGAGAAGCACACCTTGTTCACGGTGGGTGCCCTTCCACAGAACAATGTGGACCTCATTGCTGTCCTGGAGGATTTGGCTTCTAACAGATACCCCAAGCGACGCCTCATCCTTTGCCACATTTTGCGACCCATGGACATCGTCGTACGTAGCTCATTGTCGAGGGTCGCGAACTCCGCACGTGACTTACTGACACCTGCGAACATCTTTCTTTGCTTCTTGATAAGCCATATGTGCCGACGAGCGCCCACTGTAGCCATCGCTGGTAGAGTTTTCCAAAGGTCCCTTAGCACCGGCTGTTTTGCTTGAGGGTCGACGCCTGTTGTATCAACAGTCCAAATCATTAGCGTCGGTTACCTTAGCACTAGTTCGACTTCTGTTAACACCGGCCCTGTCACGACTGCTCGTCTCCCAAGATTCCTCGTTTTCACACCTCCTAAAATGGTCATAGGATTTCTAAGGATGACGGTTCACCTCCAGCAACCGTACACCTTCCTCGCGACGATTCATGTCTAGCAACTGTACGCCTTCCTGGTTCCCCTTCTGTGACCATACACCTTCCCCACGATGTTTCACCTCCTGTAGCCGTATGGCCCACCTTCGGTGACCGTTCGTCTTCTGCCGAAACTGCTCCCACAAGGCTGAAAACTCACAAAAAACTTGATGCCTATCGTTTTGGTCTGGACAGCACCAGAACCTTGTCGGGAAAACTTTGTGACACCCTGAAAGTGTCGAAAAACTTCCACAACCACCGAGAAACCCCTTAAAAGCCCTCAAGACGTGCGAAAATACTCATTGATCTGTTTTCCGCCATCTTCCCGAGAGAAAAAAGATAGCCAAAGCCTCCTCTGCTTCCTGGAAAGATTCTTGGAAAACTCTCCTTTCCCTGGAACTCTCTCTGCAATTTCGCCAAATTCTGGGCAAAGTATGCACGCCAAAGGTCTTCTCAGCAAAACCCTTGCTGGAATCCTCCTGCCTGCCTAAGAACCTGCCCTGACAGATGCTGAAGTCCCTCTGCCCACCTAAAACTTCAACCGAGCACTCTCTCCTCGCGGTTAAATAAAACTTGCTTAAGTTTTTACCCTTGGTGAAAAATAAGGGAAAAACGGGGTTTTACCCCCTTATATAGACTACACTGCCCTCAAAAGCCCTTCACAAACTCGGAATACCAGTTGCATCCAAGGAAAGCCAAGCGACAACAGGCCGGGTCGGGCTTCTACACGAGGCCCGAGGAACTCTCATCATTCCATCCCCAGCGTCGGATGACAGGTAAATTTCTAAACAAACCTAGCGCTAGTTGACATAGCGCCAGGTGTGTTTTCAAATACAACCAAGCGCCAGTTGTCTTAACGCCGACTGTGTTTTCAAATACAACCGTAGCGCCGGTTGACTTAGCGTTGGGTGTGTCTCTGAAACGACCTTAGCGCCGGTTAACTCAGCGCCAGTTGACTTTAGATGATATCATGAGTCATTCACAATGCCAACTGAGCAGCGTCGGTTGTGTTATAACTCAGCGTCGGTTGTGTTGTGAGAACTCAGCGCCGGTTGCATTGTGAGAATTTAGCGCTACTTGTGTTGTGAGAACTCAATGCTGGTTGAAAAATCACAACAAACCATCAACACTACATGTGGGGCCGACCGTATTTCTAGCAGTATATGCCCTACCACTATCCGTAGTGGACTTGCACCCTGGCCATTGCACCTAAACTGTGACCTCGCCAATGGAGTCATGAGTTGTCCCTCCTCACCCACTAGGAGTCACACCCATACTACGACCCATCATCCTCAATGAAGATAGGGTCATTCTTACCTCCCCAATCCCCAGGGAGTCGGGTTACCGGCCATAAAGTCTCATCTTTCACCCCAGAGAGTGTCTTACCCCCTTAAAAACCATAGAAAGGTCCAGTTCTGTTGGTCATCCTTCATCAGGTCACCATTTCCACCTAGCCCTTTGTAAATGGTCTTAGCCATGTTATCCCCAGAGAGTCAGATTACCATCTACAGGCCTATTCCCTGTGGAGCTCCACTTACATGGCGACCCACACCACGGTCCGTGCTGCATGACCCTAAACTGCACAACCCTGGTCTAGACACACGACCCTAAACTCCACGGTCCGAACTATATGACCTTAAATTGTAGTAGAGGTCTAGTTGCACGACCTTAAACTACATGGTCCAAACTATATGACCTTAAACCATAGTCTATATTCCGGTCGCATGACGTTAAAATGCACAACACCATTGACCAAACTATACGACCTTAAATTGTAGCAGAGGTCAAGTTGCACGACCTTAAACTGCATGGTCCCAATTGTATGACTTTAAACTGCATAACTATGGTCCGAGCTATATGACCTTAAACTATAGAGGAGGTCTAGTTGCAGGACCTTAAACTACATGGTCCAAACTATATGACCGTAAACCATAGTCTACGTCCCAGTCACACGACGTTAAACTGCATAACTATGGCCTGAACTATATGACCTTAAACTATAGCGGAGGTATAGTTGCACGACCTTATATTGCATGGTCCAAACTATATGACGTTAAACTGAAGTCTATGTCCCGATCACACGACATTAAACAACACAACACCATGGTCCAAACTATATGACTTTAAAGTGTAGCGAAGGTCAAGTTACACGACCTTAAACTGCATAGTCCTAGTAGTATGACTTTAAAACTGCATATCCATAACCATAGTACACGTCCTGACCACATGACGATAAACTGCTCTGCCCAGGTCAAGGAGGCATGACCATAAACTTGCCCCCACATACGAGCACATGCCTTTACGTGCGCTTTCATGCACACCTTTTCTAACTTACCTGTTAGTGCGCGCCCATCACCTTCATTACCTCCCTATGAGTTTATCACCCTACATCATTCCCCAGTATGTCTCACCCATGCTCACAAAATGGTGAACCATTGTAAGTTAGTGGGTCACCAATGTCCAGTTACCTTTCATACATCACTCATATCTCATGGGTAGCCTCGAGCCATCTCCCTAAGAGAGCCAAACCACCACCATACTCATTCCATAGTCTTCATAGACTGCCATCCATCACCATTGCAGTCTAGCTATATGCCCTTAAAACCACAACGCACGTTCAGGCCGCATGACATTAAACTGTTTCGCACGGGTCAAGGAGGCATGACCATAAACTCGCCCTCACAAAAAAAAAAAAAAAAAAAAAAAAAAAAAAATGGGCATGGTGTATACCTGAACAAGGGAATGCTATGAGTAAAAACGACGGATGAGCATGGTCATGAAAACATGAGTAAAAGAGTTCCGTGAATAAAAACTAGGCACGGTGAAAATCGACGAGGGCTTCGTGAGTAAAAATGGACAAAAAGGGGGGACACGGCCTAAAGGTCATGGGTAAAAGAGCCCCAAATAAAAAGAAGTTGCTAAAACCGTCTCTATGGCATTGCTTCCCCAATCTAAGTAAAAACCCGCAAAGGATGCTTGGACCAATAAAAAGATTACCTCAGTCAGCACTCCCTTCATTGTCAAGACGTCCAATAGGAATGTAGACGTTAAAATCATCCCTAGACATTTCTTCTTCAGTCTTAGGTGAATAGGTAGCCCAATCGCCGTCCTTCTTCAGTCCTGGGTGAATAGGTAGCCCAGTCGATGCCCCTCTTCAGTCCTGAGTGAACAGGTAGCCCAGTTGACGTCCCTCTTCAGTCTTGGGTGAATAGGTAGCCCAGTCGGCATCCTTCTTCAGTCTTGGACGAATAGGTAGCCTAGTCCATGTCCTTCTTCAGTCCTGGGTGAACAGGTAGCCTAGTCGACATCCTTCTCCAGTCTTGGGTGAACTAGCCCAGCCGACATCCTTCTTCAGTCCTGGGTAAATAGGTAGCCCAGTCGATGCCCTTCTTCAGTCCTGGGTGAATAAGTAGCCCAATCAACATCCTTTTCCAGTCCTAGGTGAACAGGTAGCCCAACCCTACATCCTTCTTCAGTTCTGGGTGAATAGGTAGCCCAGTCGACATCCTTCTTCAGTCTTGGGTGAACAGGTAGCCCAGTCGACATCCTTCTCCAGTTCTGGGTGAACAGGTAGCCCAGTTGACATCCTTCTCAAGTTCTAGGTGAATAGGTAGCCCAATAGACATTCTTCTTTAGGGCTGGGTGATAACGTAGCCTAGTTATTGTCCCTTCTCTTACAAGACCTCCTCTCCATGCACAGAGTGTGCATGCCTTTTTCTTCTCTTACAAGACCTCCTCCCCATTCATAGAGTGTGCATGCCCTCTCCTTCTCTTACCAGACCTCCTCCCCATGCGCGGAGTGTGCATGCCTTCTCCTTCTCTTACAAGACCTCTTCCCCATGCATGGAGTGTGCATGTCTTCTCCTTCACTTACAAGGCCTCCTTCCCATGCACGAAGTGTGCATGCCTTCTCCTTTTCTTACAAGACCTCCTCCCCATGAATGAAGTGTTCCTTATCCTTCTCTTACAAGGCCTTCCCCCCATGTACAGAGTGTGCATGCCTTCTCCTTCTCTTACAAGACCTCCTCCCCATGCACGGAGTGTGCATGCCTTCTCCTTCTCTTACAGGACCTCCTCCCATGCATGGAGTATATATGCCTTCTGCTTCACTTACAAGAGCCCCGCCCCATGCATGGAGTGTGCATGCCTTCTTCTTCTCTTATAGACTTCCTCTCCATGCATGGAGTGTGCATGCCTTCTCCTTCTCTTATAGACGCCCCCTCTTCATGAGGCTAAGTGACAAAGTAGCCTAGTCATCGTCCCCCCAAGGCAGAATTTGACAAAGCCAGGAACCTGTCGGAGACTTCAGCTCACCTAGCCTGGACGACCAGACCTTCGAGATCGGCTAATAGAACCTGCCCCCAACTGGACTCGGTAAACGAGACCAATAGTGGTACTCTGATCGTAAAAAGAAAACCTAGTGTAGCAGTAAACAAACGTCACTAAAAAGTCTCTTCTCCCCCTGAAGTCTCTATGGACGGACTTGCGAACAATGCATCCCTACGTCTGAGCAGCCTAGTTACACCATTACGTGAATCTCCCCGGCGTTCATGTGGTCCTGTGGCTAGGAAGGAACAAAATAAAAGCCAAAAGAAAATTTTCGATTGATTATCCTTCTCGCTTCTCTTGAAGCACAACATTCGGTGGGGTAAGCTGTTTGAACGTATTTTTCATCACCTTGGTCCCTCGTAGGAAGCAGGTTAAGAAAGCCTACAAAGCAGTGGAAAGTTCTTAACAGTCTCAGAATGACCCCAAAATTTCTCAAGATTTTCATTAGCACTTCAAAAGGCCACCTGTCAAGTTTCGTCATGATCAGACATGTTCAAGTTAGTGAACCCAAAGAAACAGTTTTTAGAAAATTTGCCTCTAGCACCCTGAAATGGACCTTACAACTGAAGCTACATTTTTGGTGTAAATTACTATGGGATCACCACCATGCGATTTGGAAAGATCGAAAACCCATATGGGCCAAGTTTCGGCTTGATCAGACACTCCAGAACAAAGATATGAGCAAAACATTAAAATAGGAGAGGCCGCACACTATTCTCATATGACCTCACTGCACCAAAACACCATTAAAGGTGGTTGTTTTTATAGTCACGGGCAGTCACATTTGGGGCACATAAGTTACTCGTTCCAAGTCAGTTCTCTCCGAAATTTGATGAGCGTATCCGTCTCATCAAGATAAACAATTCGATATGTGGCACGCCTAGAGTGATATCCGAGCAGGGAGAAAAGTTAGAGAGAATTTACCGATCCGTGAAGAAATTGCAAAAAATTTAGAAGCAACACACCTCATTTGATGAACCAAATCGTGACGCCCGCACAACATATCGATGTAAAACTACTTCCATTGTGTGCATGAGGTTCAGAGCTATCATTAGACCAAACCACGTGCATGACGGACGGTCATATTTCATGCACGAAGCCGATGAAGTTAATGAAATTCTGGTCGCCGGATTCTAGACTCCCGCCAAAACTCAAAAGTTGCGAAATCTTCGTTCGAGCTCCAAATCGTGTTCGGATTGTTGCCACACGATCGTGATGACATGCTTAGTGCGCTATGATGAAGAAATCACAGAAAAACATCAAGAAAAGACCGCACTATCGATCCAAAGTTTACAAGATTCAAACAAATTTCAAGTCTTCTTCTTGAATGCACATGTTTGTGTATCATCAGAAAGGAAAAGGGTGAGGTCTGAGCCACCTGTCCCATAACCTTTGTCATATATGTATGTGATTGCAGAAAGCAGAAATTAAGAAGAATACGAGCAAAGGGAGGCGATTCCGAACCAGTTTCATTCGGGGGGGGCTTTCTTCGTGATCTAAGAGGACACCCATGCAAGTCAATCGAGTAAGTCTCGAACCTACCTTTTAAAATTCCTCTCTCACCGGTTGGTAACACCTGCCCTCGTTTTCGTACGAGGTTCTCGAGAGAGCGATCTCACGAATTTCCTGAGTCTTCCTTGAAATTCGAGGGCGAGATCGAGGCATCTAACCCAAAAGGTGTACCGGAAAAGAATAGAAAAGGGAGATGGTCATGAAGGACCAACAAGAAAAGATAAAGGAGGTAGACCCTAGGGTGGACCTGGAAGCAGGTGAACTAGCAGGGGACAAAAAATGAAAAAAATAGGGGATTTGTGGTCATGTCAGACCACAAGGAAGGAGGGGAAGAAGTTGTGGTCGTGAGAGACCACAAGAAAGGGGGAAGAGAAGGGTTGTGGTCATGGGGGACGACAAGGTTAAAAAGAGAAAGGGAAGAGGGGAAAAATAAGAGAAAACCTAATCGGCCATGGGAATGAGAGGAGAGGAGAGAAAAGAAGAGAAAAAGGAGAGATAAAAATGAGAAGAGAGAGAAAATAAGAGAGAGAAAGAGAGATAGAGATGAGAAGACTTAGCCGGTGCTAGGAAGAAGAGAGGAGAGAGAAAAAGATAGAAATAAGAGAGAGAAAACCCAGTCGATATTGAGAAGCAGAGAGGAGAGAGAAAAAGATAAAAAGAAGAGAGAGAAAACCTAGCCATTGTTGAGAAGAAGAGAGAGAAAGAAGAAAGAAGAGAGAGAAAAGAGAAAGAAGAGAGAGAAAAAGAAAGAAGAGAGTGAAAAAGAAAGAAGAGAGAGAAAAATATAAAGAAGAGAGAAAAATAGAAAGAAGAGAAAGAAAAGAGGTAAAGATGAGAAAAGAAGAGAGAGAAAAGAGGTAAAGACGAGAAAATAAGAGAGTAAAGATGAGGAGAGAGAAAGTTACCTTACTCAAGGGTATCGACCCTTTTTTCTCTCTCCTCTCTCTCTCTCTCTAAGCAGCACCACGAACTCAAGGCAAAATTTCAAATCTTATTGATCAATGTGAATAATGAACAGGGGCCTTTTTATAATTTTCGTGCATGTTTATATAGAATTGGGCTAAAAGATGGGTGGATACTAAAAAACTAACTAAATTGATGATAATTACAATTTACTTGAATTAAAGAAAATTAAGAAAATAGGGTGCAAAATAACTGTTTTGCCCCTGCCTAACAACGTGTGGAAGTTCAAAATAGTCCCTGTTGCTGCCCAAAAACTTGTGCTATCTTCCGTGATTGATTCGGGGTTACTATGATGCCCGTTTGATCGAAAGATGAATATTTTCTTATAGGGCTCGGCATGGCGATTGATTTGATACCAATTTTTGATCCATAGATCATATTTCGAACCACGATCATGAGACTTGAAATTTGCTTGAATCAAGAGAACTTTGGATCGATGATGCGTTCGTTCCTTGATGTTTTTCTGTGATATTTCCATCGTAGTGCACTAAGCATGCCGTCATGATCACGTGGCAACAAACATAACTCTACTTGGAGCCCAAACAAAGATTTTGCAACTTTTGAGTTTTGGTCCAGCGGCCGAAATTTTAGTTACTTCGTCAGCTTCGTGCATAAAATCTGACCGTCCATCATGTAACGGGTTCGGTCTAATGATAGCCCTAGACGTTACACACACAATGGAATTGGTTTCGCGTTGATCCGTTGAATGAGCGTCATGATTTGGTCCATCGAGCAAGGCGCGTCACTTCTGAAATTTATGCAACTTCTTCACGGATCGACAACGTCTCTCCAGTTTTTTTCCCTGCTCGGACATCGTCACGGGGCGTACTACATATCAAAACACTCGTCTCGATGAGATGAACACACTCACAAAATTTGAGAGCGGACTGGGATCGAGTGAGATATGGGCTCCAAAAGTGCTGCTTGTGGCTGTGAAAACAACCACCTTTAATGGTGTTTTGTGGAGTGAGCCCACACAGGAATAGTGTGCGGCCCCTCCTGTTTTAATGTTTAGCTCATATCTTTGTCTTGGAGTACTTGATTAAGCTGAAACTTGACCCATAGGGGTTTTTGACCATGCCCGATCCAATGGCAGTAGTTCTACAGTAATTTGAGATATCAAAAAATGTAGTTCTCGTTGTAGGGTCCATTTCAGGGTGCTAGAGGCCATTTTTTTGAAAATTGTTCCTTTGTGTTCATTGTCTTAGACATGTTGGATCACGATGAAACTTGGCAGGTGGTCTTTTGGAGTGTCGATGAAGATATTGACCAGTTTTGGGGTTATTCTAAGACTATCGAGAATTCCACTTTTTTGTAGGCTTTATTGACCTGCTTTCTACTTATTCCTAAATAGGGATCAAGGTGTTGAAAAATATGTTCCAACAGTCTCGCGTAGTAGATGGCTCGGGGATGTCCTCTTGGTGAGGTTAGGGAGTAGGGAAAATTTTTTCGGGGATGAAGTCTTGTAAAGTTGGCAACGGGGGAAGAGGCTTGAGAAATTCCTGCTCGACCGGCGGTTGAGGCACCTTGACCTTTCGGCGAGTAGCCTTTGGGGCTTATCTTCTCTTGATTTTCATAAAAAGTGCTTGATTCGTCTCTCTAGGTTTGTGAACAGCCCTAGCTTGATGAATGTCTCTCACTTCAATGATTTGAGTCTGCTTCACCCATGGTAAACTCTCCATGGTTGGGAAGTTGAGGGTTCACCAAGACCTGAATTATCATTACCTGGGTCTTGTGTTGGGAGGTCCTCTCGTACAGATGGAACAGTGACTATGCGATCTATTTGTGAAACATTACGAGCTTCTTGGCATCCCTATATTTTCTTTCCTATTATGTCATGAAAACTGGAGCACTTCGCTCAGGTCGTGGCCCCATATCTGATGGTACGAGAAACAATGGTTCTCAATTCCCTAATCAAGGCTATTGGACTGCTTTGCCGACTTTGGTGTGATGAGGCCTTCTTAAAGCATCATGGCAAATAAGGCGCGAAGGAGATCAGACACTTCATCTTCCTCGTGGACTGTCACTATGTGGGAAGCTTCTGCTGCCCCGAATTCCTTCTTTAGGTCTTCAAGTTTTATCTAACCCTTCTGGATCAGAGCCTCAATGATGTCTTTAATCGTGTAGCATTCCTTTGTATGGTAGTTAATCCTTTGCTGGTAAGCGCAGTAATTCGCATGAGTGACGAGTCTAGCTTTCTCAGGGAACTTGGACTCAGGTAGCTCAATCATGTTATGTTCCAATAACAGTCGGAGTAATGTGCGTACCTATTCTTTTTCAAAAGGGTAAACTTTATTCTTATGCATGGCCCAATAATCATCTCGATTAAGGTTCGTAGGTGGGGGTACCCGGTTGTAGAACTGCTGCTGCTTGCCTGCCTGAGGTGTTGTCTTTGCAGTGCTTACCCCTTTAGAGAGGTCCAAAGTCTGAGAGGCAGCTTTCTTTGAATCACTAATGGTGACAGCTGCACTGGTCACCCCTTTTTGCTTATTGCCTCGGGTGTTGGTTCAAGAGTTACCATTGCCCCGGTTGTTTTCCAAACTTGAAGACTGTTATTGTGACCCACTATGGTGTCGTGATAAGCTCTTTATGCGAACAAACTTAGAGATGAGCTCTGACATGGAGGTCGGATTTGAGGCCTCAACATGTAGAGCGATCTTAGGTCTCATGTTTCACACACAGGTCTGAACTGCTTCCTTTTCAGGCATGGGATTAAGATGGCGAGCAGCCAAATCCCTCCACTTTGCTATGAATTGATCGATAGGTTCGTCTAGTTCTTGAGTCAAGGTGAGAAGCTCGATGGTTTGAACTTCTCTCTTGACCTTATAGAAGCGTTCGTGGAACAGTTTCTCCATTTCCTCCCAAGTATGTACTAATTTGGGGGAAGCCGAGCATACCACTGAAATGCTGGGCCATCAAGGGTTTCAACAAACCGACGAAGGAGGAGTCTCCCATGATCCGCTATCTCTTGACATGTCGCTTGGTAGTGTGTGATATGCTAGTGCGGGGATGTCGTTACATTGAACATGGGAAACTTCCCTTTCTTTTAGTTTGAGGGAAACATCACCTGATCAATGAAAGAGGGGTACAACTTTTGGTATAGTGTTGCACCCTGTATTCCCGTGATCTGCTTGTTCTTTAGGCTGTGGGTTACCATAGCACCGATGTCTGCCTATGAGAGAGGGTGAGAGACAAAATTGTACTGTGAGGTAGAAAGAGGAGGCGGCCTTGGAGCTGCATCATCCAAATGATGAGAATTGGCGTCTTGGTTAGCCGAGTGTCGCACGGTTTCCATGCGATCAATCTTCTCCATCATTGCTTGCACCATCTGTTCGACCCTATCCATGTGTGCTTCCAAGGAGCCGCTAGGTGCATTTACAACCATGACGCTGACTGTTTCTCCAAGGAGGTTAGGCTTAGGTGCAGTTGAGGGCTTCCTGGCTTGGCAGGTTACATGCGATAGATCGGTCAACAAGGGCTCAGCATGCCCCTACTGAACTCGAGTCTTATATGCCGATCTTATTAGGACCGGTTCTCGACGGTCTTGGGACTGTAACTACTGAGTGGTTGGATCATCTTCTATGACACTGACCACCGTGCATGGTTCTAGCACCTCTTCTTCAAGCCTGGTCATTTGAAGAGGGTAGAAGGGATTCTGATGTGGAGGGTCATCGAAACTGGGTGCCCGGACTGCTTTAGTGGCTTCCCTAGTCAGGATTTACAGACCCCTGTCGCACTTGGCTTTGAGGCTTTGATGGACCTCGTGCCAGACCTGCGATCGGGACTGCGGCTGATCAGCTCTTATTGCACAAGAGAGAGCCATCTCCATTAGGTGAAGCAAAGGGTGTGGGTCAGGAACTAGGGTTAACATAGGCAAAGGATGATGAAGGACTTCATCTCCCAGGAGGTTTCTGCCCCGAGCTCGCTTATAGGCTCCAGAGGCATGACCGAGTTGACGATGTTGGCTCAAGATGACACTCTTGGGGAAAGACTTCGAGTACCAAGGGTTGAGGTGCTTGGCAGTTTGGGAAGGCGGGGCATGTGCACCCCTTGAAGAAGGATTACAGGTGACTTGGGGGTCAGCCCGAGCTCGAACAAGTTGTCCATCCTTAGAAGGCCAGGGACCACGAGTAGGTGTCTGTAAGGAAACGGGTGAAAGCCTGCCCCTTACAGGGTGCACTAGTGTGTGTTCAGTGGGAGAACGAGAGGGTCGTCTCCCATGTACTCAAGTTGGTGCAGCAACGGCTTTGCCCCGAGTGGTGGGATGCACATGCAAAACGTGTACAGGATCTGTCTGGAGAAGGCCTGATGCTGAATAATGACTCAAGGTAACAAAAGGGTTGCATCGAGGTGTGGCTCGAGTGGATGACCCACGAGCCTTAGCGTGTATGTGAGAGGTGGGGGCCCCAGGGTCTCCTCCTTTCTGTGTTAAGTCTATAAGCATAGAGACCCGAGGTGGTGAACGAATGTGGGGGGTGGCCTTGCGGCGACCCACAGGAGCAATGACAACTTGCTCGCCTTTTGCAGAAAGGGATTGGGCAGCCTTTTGGCGTACCTTGGTAATACGACTGGCAAGTGACTTGCCGGTGATAGGGTGTGTGCTGTGAGTGGTAGCAAATATGCTACCGATGCAGGGTGCCTTGGTGGAGGTTCCACCAAAGCAAGTAAATGGGGAGTTAGTGACCTTGAAGTCCCTCCTCACACCTATCCAGGTTAATACTTGGGAGCTAGACATTGAGCTTTGCTCAAGAGGAAACTTGGGAATGAAGTTTGAGGAACTTGTTTCGGGGGTAAGCTCACGAATGCGAGGATGAGAAAATCCTCGATTTGGATGAATGGGTTAAGGAACCCAAAAGCCATGTGAATGTAATATAGAAAACAAAAGGAGAGACTAGCCAAACAAGGACGATCCAACAATGGGGAAGTAAGTTCCTAGTGGAGTCGCCAAGCTAGTTAGGTGCCTCGATCTCGCCCTTCGGCTTGAGATGACCTGGTGACACGTGTCTCGGGTTTCAAGGGAACCTGAGACTTGACATCGCTCTCTCGGAAACCTTGTTAGGAAACAAGAGCAGGCATACCAACCGATGAGAGAGGAACTTAAGGTGGATCCGGGACTTACTCGGGCTGGCTCCAAGGGTGCCCTCTTACATCATGAAGAAAGCCCCACAGTCCTTCAACTGGTTAAAAACTGCCTCCCTTGGCCTGTACTCTCATGTTTCGACAATCACACACACATGGTTAATGTTATAAGACAAGTGGGCCAAGGGACCCCACCTTGTCTTTGGGCGAATGTACACCGGCGTACACATCCAAGAGAAGAAAGGGACAATAAGAAGATAGAGATTAGGATGAGAGGAAGAAAAGGAAGAGATAGAATAGTAGAAAGGGGAAAGAAGAATTTGACCAAGCAGCTAGACTGACACAGTGACTAGACCAGTAGGTGATTGACCTGGTGAGGTAGCAAGATGGGCACGGTAACTCAGATCGGCACAATGACATTAGTACTAGACAACAAAACTAATACCAACCAGCCTGGCACGTTGGCCAGTCTGTCGTGGCAGTAAGATGGGCACCGTAACTGAGATCGGCCCAACAACATTTCGGCTAGATGACAAGACTACCCTGACAGTGCTAATCTTAACCTCTCGTAGTCAACCGAGAGAAGATAAAGAAAGAAGAGAGAAAATAAAAAGAGAGAGAATGGAAGATAGAGGAAGAGAGAAGGAGAAGAAAAGAGAAGAAAGAATAAGGAGAGAGAAGAAAATGAAGAGAGAGACAAAATAAGATGAAGAAGAGAAGAGTAGAGTAGAAGAAACAAGAAGAGAGAAGAAGAGCGGTTGAAGAGACAAAGAAAGAAGAGAGAGGGAAAAGAAGAGAGAAAAGGAAGAAGGAAGAGAGAGAAAGAAAGAGAAAGAAGGGAGAAAGAACAAAGAAAGACAGAGAGGAAACATGGATGGTGATGGACTTCTGCCATCCACGACAGGAGAGAGAAGAGAAAGAAACGCGGACGGTGATAAGCTTCTGCCGCCCATGACAGGGGAGAGAGAAAAGGAAGAAACATGGACGGCAATGGGCTTCTGCCATCCATGATAGGAGAGAGAGAGAAGAGGAAGAAACATAGATGGTGATGGGATTTCGCCGTTCATGACAGAAGAAAGAGAAAAGAACGAAATATGGACAGTGATGGGCTTCTGTCGTCCATGACAGGAGAGAGAAAAGAGGAAGAAACATGGATGGCAATGGGCTTCCACCGTTTAAGACGGAGGAAAGAGAAGAGAGAAGAAACATGGATAGCACTAGGCTTCCGCCATCCATGATAGAGGAAAGGGAAGAGAGAAGAAACATTGACGGCAATGGGCTTCCACTGTCCATGACGAAATAAACTGAAGAGAGAAGAAACATGGACAGTCCATGACGAAGGAGGGAGGAGAGAGAAGATGCTTGGATAGTGATGAGCTTCTGCCATCTATGACAAAGAAGAGAAGAGGAAAGAGAAAACATGGACAACGATGAGCTTCCCCCGTCAATGACAAAAGGATGAAGAGAGAGAATCATTGTAACAATCCTAAACTTTCAAAAAAAAAAAAAAAAGAAAAAAAGAAAAAAAAGGGGACAATAAACTTTTAATAAGTGACGGTCCATATGAGCATGATGGTCCTTAGGGACCATCACTATTTTCAAAAGCTTTTGACTTGAGCTTTTCTTATCTTATAACGTGGCTTGTAGTTTCTCTTACGTGTTGGCCCTTGACAATCCACTATGACGTGTAAGTAAATTAAATGTGCCACCTTCCTATGGTATAACCATGAGATGCGTCTCTTTAACTGAAACTTTTATCACTGAGCTCTTATGCATACTGATTCCATAAGATCTACTGTAAACGGGCGGCCTTTAGTGCCCCAACCAACATACACAAAAAGCATCAATTTCGTGAGTGATTATAAGTAA
Organism: Amborella trichopoda; assembly: GCF_054954075.1. Taxonomy (NCBI): domain Eukaryota; kingdom Viridiplantae; phylum Streptophyta; class Magnoliopsida; order Amborellales; family Amborellaceae; genus Amborella; species Amborella trichopoda. The sequence goes on along the minus strand of NC_142347.1, from coordinate 23,773,486 downwards.
GTGACATCGTCTTCTTGAAAAATAGTCTGTTTTTAATAAATAGTGATATTTCCGTCCAGGATCTTTATTTGATCAGTTTTATGTGTAAGTGACCTCATTGTCTCGAAAAATAATCCATTCTTTTTAAAAATAAAATGAAATAATTATTTCTGCTTATTATCATGAATTTTAGGTGCGATAAATTTTATGCGTACACGACCTCATTATCTTGAAAAATAATCTTTTTAATAAAAATTGTGATATTTTATCTATGTTAGAAATTTTAAATGCTGTAAATTCTTAGAAAAATAAATTTATTTATTTTTCTTGGCTATTGTTAGAAAATTTTAGATACTATCAAATTATTAGAAATAAATGTGATATTTCTGCTTTTAGTAAAATTGTGATATTTCTTTCTACTGTTTTGAATATTTAGACATTGTAAAATTCATGTGCAAATGACTACCTTATTATTGACATTTTTGCAATTGATTATAGTATTGTTGTGAAATGTTTATTTGTGGATTGATATCCTATAAATTGCGATAATTCCGTATTCTTGAATTTCTATAAGAGTTTTTCTATACATATTAAATTGGCAATTATGCTAGAATGCCTTTACAAACTGCTACCTTTCTAAATTTGAGCCCAAAATATTTGATTGGTTATTTTTGAAATGTTATAGAGAGTGAATGGTTTAAGTGAAATTCATATTATTGATTTCAATGATATGTTGAGTACATGATATTGCTGCTTTCGAATATTTAAAGAGATTTAGAAATAATTTAAGTATGCAAGTAGACTCATCCGGTTCGCCGGTTAGGTATAAGTGGACCTATCTGGGACGCCGGTAGGAATTAAGTGGACTCATCCAGTACGCCGGTGAGGTATAAGTGGACCTGCAGGGATTAAGTGGACCTATCTGAGACGCGGATAGGGATTAAGTGGACCCATCAGGACGCTGATGGGGTATATAGGTGACCTACTTTGGGACGCCAGTAGAGTATTTTGTGAAATCCTTTGAATTATGCACTGCCGTTAAAAGTGTTATAAGCATTTCAATTACTCGGATTATACTTAATTATGCATTTATTGAAAGTGAAACTGTTGATGCATTTCTGTTAATAGATCTCATTTTGGAAAATATTGATATCTTTCAATCATGATTATTTTTAGGATTATGATGATCACTTACTGAGTGGCCAAACTCATCAAACTATGGTAAACATTTTTTCAGGATAACTGCGGATTCATTTTGAGTGCTAGTCAAGATCAACCTTGGAAGATACTGTTGTTGTGCTAGCTTTCTTTATTTACTTTGTAAGACCTTGCCACTGTAAATTTATCCTATCAATAGATGTATATATGTTTTGTTTGTCACATCTTAGGAATAACAGTATTGTAAATTCTTGGGGTGTGACAATTATGGTAGCAAAGCAATAGGTTTAAGATTCTTAAAAAAATTAAAAAGAATGTACTTAAAATCACATTTATTGTGTGTACAGACCGGGGTAAAGTCAAGATCCAGAATAGCTTAAGCCAATATGGAAGGAATTCACAAAGCCTTGGAAAATATGGTTGCTCTAATGCAACATCAGATGAAAAACAACAATCCACCCAGGCAGTCAGTTACAGGAAATGGTGGGAGTAAACCCATCTTCTTTTAAGGGTGCTGTAAACCCACTGGAAGCCGAGGGATGGATTATGCAATTGGAAAAAATATTCGAGGTTATGGAATGTCCTGATGATAGGAAGGTGACCTTGGCAGTTTTTATGTTAGAAGGTGAGGCACAACACTGGTGGCGAATGGCAAAAGGAGTATTGGTCAAAGAAAATAAAACCTTGACTTGGGAAGTATTTCTAGAGGCATTTAATGAAAAGTATTTCCCAGATTTTATTCGAGACCAAAAAGAAATGGAATTTCTAGAATTAATCCAAGAAAATAGGACAGTAGCACAGTACGAGGCCAAGTTTACTGAATTGGTCAGGTTTGCACCACATATGATTAACAATGAGGCAAGAAAGGTGAAGAAATTTGAAAGGGGTCTCAGGCCAGCTATTAGAAGCAGAATATCAGTCTTGAAATTAAGAACTTATGCTGAAATAGTGGATCGTGCCCAAATTGTCGAAAAAGATTTTGAAGATTACCAAAAGACAAAAAATCAGAACAGTCATGTTAGACCTACATCATCTAAACGACAACAGTTTGAAAGGCCAAACAAGAAGCCAAGGCCCTCGCCATTTCAAAACCCAATAGAACCATGTAGAAAATGTGGGAAAAATCATGGATCAAGCCCTTGTTATTGGAATATCGGAGCCTGTTTTAAATGTGGAAAACTGGGACACCAGATTAGACAATGTCCTAGCTTACAGACACAACAGCTTCCAAAGCAGGGAGAGATAGCTCCAAAGCCTCTGATGAAGGGAAGAGTATTTGCGATTACCGAGCAAGACGCTCAGGCTTCAAAATCAGTGATCTAAGGTACTCTTACTATCTTCCAAAAAGTAGCTCATGTTTTGATTGATCCTGGATCTACTCGATCATTTGTGTCACAACACTTTGCATGCCACTTAAAGGTAGAACCAGAACAATTAGAATACATTCTAGAGGTAGCCACACCAATGGGAAATTCAATTAACACCAATATAGTGTACAAATCATGTGTAATAAAGATAGAAGAAAAGGAACTGTTGGTTGATTTAATACTCTTGGAAATTCAAGATTTTGATGTAATCTTAGGCATGGATTGGCTTTCTGCATACCATGCAAGTATTGATTGTTATAAGAAAATTGTTACCTTTAGTATTCCGAATCAATCAGTATTTAACTTCAATGGTGTCAAAGAAGACTCCCCATCATATTTAATCTCTTGTATTCGAGCTAATCGCCTCCTTCGAAAAGGGTGTCAAGGCTTGCTTGCCTATATCAAAGAAGATAGGAAGGAAGAAATAAATTTGGATACCACTCCGGTTATCCGAGAATTTCTCGACGTTTTTCCAGAAGAATTGCCAGGATTACCGCCTGACAGGGAAATTGAATTCTCCATTGAATTATTGCCAGGGGTAGCACCAATTTCTAAGGCACCTTACAGAATGGCTCCTGCAGAACTTAAGGAACTGAAACAACAATTAGATGAATTATTAGATAAAGGTTTTATGAGGCCCAGTGTGTCACTTTGGGATGCTCCAGTACTGTTTGTCAAAAAGAGAGATGGGACTATGAGATTGTGTATTGATTATAGATAGTTGAACCAAGTGACAGTGAAAAATAAGTATCCATTACCTAGAATTGATGATTTATTTGATCAATTACAAGGATCACAAGTGTTTTAAAAAATTGATCTTAGATCTGGATACCATCAGCTTAAGATTAAAAGTGAAGATGTACTCAAGACAGCTTTCAGAACAAGGTATGGCCATTATGAATTTTTAGTCATGCCTTTTGGATTAACCAATGCACCGGCTGCATTTATGGATTTGATGAATCGGATCTTTAAGCCCTTTTTGGATAAAATTATTGTGGTATTCATCGATGATATTTTAATTTATTCCAAGAATCAGAAGGAACATGAGCAGCATGTAAGAATGGTATTGCAAATACTAAGAGAAAAGAAATTGTAAGCTAAACTTAGTAAATGTGAATTTTGGCTTAAACAAGTGACATTTTTAGGACATGTCATATCAAAGGAAGATCTATCAGTTGATCCTTCAAAGGTTAAAGCCGTTGTTAATTGGAAACAACCAAGTAATGTGACTGAAGCTCGAAGCTTTTTGGGATTGGCAAGATATTACAGAAAATTTGTAGAAGGATTTTCTCGAATCGCAGTCCCATTGACTCGATTGACACAGAAAAATGTCAAATTTGAGTGGATGTGAGGAGAGCTTTCAAGAACTAAAAGTTCGATTAACTTCAGCACCTATTTTAACTATTCCTGAGGGGAGTGGGGGATTTGTGATTTATAGTGATGCTTCACATAAAGGTTTGGGCTGTGTATTAATGCAATATGGGAAAGTAGTGGCATATGCATCCAGACAGTTGAAAGAATATGAGAAAAAATATCCAATTCATGATTTGGAGCTAGATGCAATAGTATTCACTTTGAAAATATGGAGGCATTATCTATATGGTGAGCAATTCGTAATATACACGGATCATAAGAGTTTGAAATACCTTTTCTCTCAGAAGGATTTAAATATGCGGCAGATAAGATGGATGGATTTCTTAAAAGATTATGATTGTACAATCCATTTTCATTCAGGAAAAGCTAACGTTGTGGCCGACGCTCTAAGTAGAAAATCTACGGGAGTCTTAGCTCATCTAATGATCCAAGAAATACGATTGTTAGAGGAAATAGTGGATTGGCATCCAACTCCGTCCATTAATGGTGTGGTAAGTATGATTGCCAATATTAAGGCGGAACCCCAATTAATCCAACAGATTTGATTGGCACAAAAGAAAGATCCTCAGCTTATAACAATTATAGAAGAGGTGAAGCAAGGAAAGAGAGATGAATTCTCTATATGTAGTGAGGATTTGCTAAGATTCAAAGGTCGGGTTTGTGTCCCGAATGATGAGAGTGTAAAGAAAGCTATCTTAGAAGAAGCACATCATTCTCGTTATACAATACATCCCGGAAGTATTAAATGTATCAAGACCTGAAGAAAACCTTTTGGTGGAATAATATGAAAAAAGAGGTAGCACTATTTGTGTCTAAATGCCTAACATGCCAGCAAGTAAAAGCTGAACATCAAAGGCCCGCTGGGTTGTTGCAGCCTTTACCCGTGCCAGAATGGAAGTGGGAGCACATCTCTATGGATTTTGTCTCTGGCTTGCCTAGAACAAATTCAGGACATGATAGCATTTGGGTCATTGTGGACCGGTTGACCAAAGCTGCCCACTTTCTACCGATTCACACGACGTACACTTTGAATCGACTGGCTCAGTTGTACATTAAGGAAATAGTGCGGTTGCATGGAGTTCCTATCAGTATTGTATCGGACAGGGATACTCGGTTTACTTCTAAATTTTGGGCTAGACTACAGTCAGCCATGGGGACGAGACTCGCCTGTAGTACTGCCTTTCACCCCCAAACTGATGGACAATCGGAGAGGACCATCCAAACCTTGGAAGATATGCTGAGGGCCTGTGTTATTGACCTTACAGGAAGCTGGGATGACCATTTACCCCTGATTGAGTTTGCTTATAATAATAGCTTTCAAGCCAGTATTCAGATGGCACCATATGAAGCCCTGTATGGAAGGAAATGCAGGTCACCCATATGTTGGGACGAGGTTGGAGAAAGAAAGCTTTTGGGGCCAGAAATTGTCCAGATAACCACAGATAAAATAGCATTAATTCGTGAAAGGCTCAGGACAGCTCAGTGTCGGCAAAAGAGTTATGCCGATAACCGAAGGAGAGATCTTGAATTTGAGGAAGGTGATCGAGTTTTCCTAAAAATCTCACCAATAAAGGGCATTATGAGATTCGAAAAGAAAGGAAAGTTGAGCCCACGTTACATCGGACCATTTGAAATCTTGGAAAGAATCGGAGATGTCGCTTATAGACTTGCCTTACCACCCGAATTGGCAAACGTCCATAATGTCTTTCATGTATCCTCACTACGAAAATATCAGCCCGACCCATCCCATATCTTGAAATATGAACCTTTACCGATCAAGAAGGACCTATCCTTCATTGAACATCCAATTTTGATACTGGATAGAAAGGTGCAAGTGTTGCATAACAAGGAGATTCCTTTGGTCCGTGTATTATAGCAGTACCATTCAAGAGAAGAGTAGACTTGGGAACGAGAAGACGATATTAGAGAAAAATACCCCTATCTTTTTTAGTAATCAGGTACATAAATTTAGAGGACTAAATTTCTTTAAGGAGGGAAGAATGTAACAATCCTAAACTTTCAAAAAAAAAAGGGGACAATAAACTTTTAATAAGTGATGGTCCATATGAGCATGATGGTCCTTAGGGACCATCACTATTTTCAAAAGCTTTTGACTTAAGCTTTTCTTATCTTATAACGTGGCTTGTAGTTTCTCTTACATGTTGGCCCTTGACAATCCACTATGACGTGTAAGTAAATTAAATGTGCCACCTTCCTATGGTATAACCATGAGATGCGTCTTTTTAACTGAAACTTTTATCACTGAGCTCTTGTGCATACTGATTCCATAAGATCTACTGTAAACGGGCGGCCTTTTAGTGCCCCAACCAACATACACAAAAAGCATCAATTTCGTGAGTGATTATAAGTAAGTGACATCGTCTTCCTGAAAAATAGTCTGTTTTTAATAAATAGTGATATTTTCGTTCAGGATCTTTATTTTATCAGTTTTATGTGTAAGTGACCTCATTGTCTCGAAAAATAATCCATTCTTTTTAAAAATAAAATGAAATAATTATTTCTGCTTATTATCATGAATTTTAGGTGCGATAAATTTTATGCGCACACCACCTCATTATCTTGAAAAATAATCTTTGTAATAAAAATTGTGATATTTTATCTATGTTAGAAATTTTAAATGCTGTAAATTCTTAGAAAAATAAATTTATTTATTTTTCTTGGCTATTGTTAGAAAATTTTAGATACTATCAAATTATTAGAAATAAATGTGATATTTCTGCTTTTAGTAAAATTGTGATATTTCTTTCTACTGTTTTGAATATTTAGACATTGTAAAATTCATGTGCAAATGACTGCCTTATTATTGAAATTTTTGCAATTGATTATAGTATTGTTGTGAAATGTTTATTTGTGGATTGATATCCCATAAATTGTGATAATTCCGTATTCTTGAATTTCTATAAGAGTTTTTCTATACATATTAAATTGGCAATTATGCTAGAATGCCTTTACAAACTGCTACCTTTCTAAATTTGAGCCCAAAATATTTGATTGGTTATTTTTGAAATGTTATAGAGAGTGATTGTTATTAATGGTTTAAGTGAAATTCATATTAATGATTTCAGTGATATGTTGAGTACATGATATTGCTGCTTTCGAATGTTTAAAGAGATTTAGAAATAATTTAAGTATGCAAGTGGACTCATCCGGTTAACCGGTGAGGTATAAGTGGACTTATCTGGGACGCCGGTAGGAATTAAGTGGACTCATCCAGTACGCCAGTGAGGTATAAGTGGACCTGCAGGGATTAAGTGGACCTATCTGGGACGCCGATAGGGATTAAGTGGACCCATCTGGATGCTGATGGGGTATATAGGTGACCTACTTGGGACGTCAGTAGAGTATTTTGTGAAATCCTTTGAATTATGCACTGCCGTTAAAAGTGTTATAAGCATTTCAATTACTCGGATTATACTTAATTATGCATTTATTGAAAGTGAAACTGTTGATGCATTTCTGTTAATAGATCTCATTTTGGAAAATACTGATATCTTTCAATCATGATTATTTTTAGGATTATGATGATCACTTACTGAGTAGCCAAACTCATCAAACTATGGTAAACATTTTTCAGGATAACTGCGGATTCATTTTGAGTGCTAGTCAAGATCAACCTTGGAAGATACTGTTGTTGTGCTAGCTTTCTTTATTTACTTTATAAGACCTCGCCACTGTAAATTTTTCCTATCAATAGATGTATATATGTTTTGTCTGTCACATCTCAGGAATAACAGTATTGTAAATTCTTGGGGTGTGACAATCATAAACGATAATGAGCTTGTGGTGTCCATGACATAGGAAGGAGGAGAGAGAAAATATGGACTGCAATGGGCTTCCACTGTCCATGACATAGGAAGAAACTCAGACAGTGGCTCGGTCCGGCTTGCCACTCGGGTTAAGGCCCAGCTCACTGTGCATGTTTCATAGGATATCATCCTCATGCCTGGTGATCGGCTCTATTGTGCATGAATGGAGAAGAGAGAGAATAGGGAGAAAGAAAGAAGTGAGAGATTAAGAAAGAAAGAGGAAGGATTAGGAAAGGATGAAGATGAGTAAAGAAAGAAAAAAGAGGAAAAGAAGAAAGAAGAAGACGAAAGGCATGGACGGCGATTTCCCACTGTCGTGCTTGCTACGAGAAGAGAGAGAAAGAGGAGGAGAGAGAAAGAGAGATGAGAGATGAGAGGAGAGAGAAAAAGAGAGATGAGAGGAGGAGAGAAAAAGAGAGATGAGAAATTGCCTCCCTTGGCCTGTACTCTCATGTTTCTACAATCACACACACATGGTTAATGTTACTAGACAAGTGGGCCAAGGGACCCCACCTTGTCTTTAGGCGAATGTACACAGGCGTACACACCCAAGGGAAGAAAGGGAGAATAAGAAGATAAAGATTGGGGTGGGAGGAAGAAAAGGAAGAGATATAATAGAAGAAAGGGGAAAGAAGAATTTGACCAAGCGGCTAGACTGACAAAGTGACTAGACCTGTAAATGAACGACCTGGTGAGGTAGCAAAATGGGCACGGTAACTCAGACCGGCACAATGACATTAGTACTAGACAATAGAACCAATACCAACCAGCCTGGCACGATCGCGAGTCTGTTGTGGCAGTAAGATGGGCAAAGTAACTGAGACCGGCATAACAACATTACTGTTAGACGACAAGACTACCCTGACAGTGCTAATCTTAACCTCCCTTAGTCAACCGAGAGAAGAAAAAGAAAGAAGAGAGAAAAGAAAAAGAGAGAGAGTGGAAGATAGAGGAAGAGAGAAGGAGAAGAAAAGAGAAGAAAGAATAAGGAGAGAGAAGAAAATAAAGAGAGAGACAAAATAAGATGAAGAAGAGAAGAGTAGAGTAGAAGAAAGGAGAAGATAGAAGAAGAGCGGAAGAAAGGAGAAGAGAGAAGAAGAGCGGTTGAAGAGATAAAGAAAGAAGAGAGAGAGGGAAAAGAAGAGAAAAAAGGAAGAAGGAAGAGAGAGAAAGATAGAAAGAAGGGAGAAGGAACAAAGAAAGATAAAGAGGAAACATGGACGGCGACGGACTTCTGCCATCCACAATAGGAGAGAGAAGAGAAAGAAACATGGACGGTGATAAGCTTCTGCCGTCATGACAGGGGAGAGAGAAAAGGAAGAAACATAGACGGTGATGAGCTTCTTCCATTCATGACAAAAGAGAGAGAGAAGAGGAAGAAACATGGATGGTGATGGGATTTCACCGTTCATGACAGGAGAAAGAGAAAAAAAAGAAATATGAACATTGATGGGCATCTGTCGTCCATGACAGGAGAGAGAGAAGAGGAAGAAACATGGATGACAATGGGCTTCCACCGTCCATGACAGAGGAAAGTGAAGAGAGAAGAAACATGGATAGCAATGGGCTTCCGCCATCCCTAATGGAGGAAAGCGAAGAGAGAAGAACATCGACGGCAATGGGCTTCCACCGTCCATGACGAAGGAAACTGACGAGAGAAGAAACATGGACGATTCATGATGAAGGAGGGAAGAGAGAGAAGATGCCTGGATAGTGATGAGCTTCTTCCATCTATGACAAAGATGAGAAGAGGAGAGAGAAAACATGGACAACGATGAGCTTCCACCGTCAATGATAAAAGGATGAAGAGAGAGAATCATGGATGACAATGAGCTTGTGGCGTCCATGACATAGGAAGGAGGAGAGAGAAAATATGGATGACGATGGGCTTCCACTGTCCATGACATAGGAAGAAACTCAGACTGTGGCTCGGTCCGGCCTGCCACTCGGGTTAAGGTCCAACTCATTGTGCATGTTTCAGAGGATTTCATCATCAAGCCTGGCGATAGGCTCTGCTGTGCATGAATGGAGAAGAGAGAGAACATGAAGAAAAAAAGAAGTGAGAGATTAAGAAAGAGAGAAGAAGGATTAGGAAAGGATGAAGATGAGTAAAGAAAGAAAAAATAGGAAAATAAGAAAGAAGAAAACGAAAGACATGGACGACGATTGCCCACTGTCGTGCATGCTGCGAGAAGAGAGAGAAAGAGGAGGAGAGAGAAAAAGGGAGATGAGAGGAGGAGAGGAAAAGAGAGATGAGAAGAGGAGAGAGAAAATTACCATATCGAAGGGTACCAACCTTTTTCTTCTTTATCTCTCTCTCTCTCCAAGATGCACGGACAATCTCACAGAGAATTCTCCAATTTTATTGATCAACGTCGGACCAGAGAAAAGTGATTGTGGTTTTAGCTCACTTTTGGGGAGATGGCACAAAGCTACCTATGAAAGTTGGATGAGGTATGAAAGGTGGGTGAAAAATGGTGACCCACTAGCTTACAACTAATATAGGTGACGAGATGGTTCGCTGTTTGGTGAGCGTGGGTGAGACTGACTGAGGAATGATGAAGGATGATGAAATGAATGGACTCACTGGGGAGGTAGTGCACATGCATGGGTTGGTTAAGGAAGACATAAAAAGGTGTGCGCTTGTACATGGGGGCGAGTTTATGATCATAACTTCGGGACCTATGCAAAGCAATTTATCATCATATGGCCACGATGTGCACTATGGTTTAAGGTCATATGCAGTTTAAAGTCATGCAACTAGGACCATACGGTTTAAGGTCGTGCAATTAGACCTCCGCTACAGTTTACGGTCGTATAGTTTAGACCGTGGTGCTAAGCCTTTTAACGTCATGCTGCTAGGATGTGTACTATATTTTTAGGGTCAAACAGCTAGACCACCGCTATGTAGTTTTAAAGTCATGCAGCTAGGACCATTCAGTTTAAGGTCATGCAACTAGACCTCCGCTACAGTTTAAGGTCATATAGTTTAGACCATGGTGCTGAGCCTTTTAACGTCATCTAGCTAGGACGTGTACTATAGTTTTAGGGTCAAACAGCTAGACCATAGCTATGCAGTTTTAAAGTCATGCAGCTAGGACCATGTAGTTTAAGGTCATGCAACTAGACCTCCGCTACAATTTACAGTCGTATAGTTTAGATCGTGGTGCTGAGCCTTTTAACATTATACTGCTAGGACATGTACTATAGTTTTAGGGTCATACAGTTAGACCATAGCTACGGAGTTTTAAAGTCATGCAGCTAGGACCAAGCAGTTTAAAGTCGTGTAATTAGACCTCCGCTACGTTTTAGGTCATATAGTTTGGAGCATGGTGCGGAGCCTTTTAACGTCATGCGGCTAGGACGTGTACTTTAGTTTTAGGGTCATACAGCTAGACCATAGCTATGCAATTTTAAATTCATGGAGCTAGGACCACGCAATATAACGTTGTGCAACTAGACCTCCTCTACAGTTTATGATCGTATAGTTTTGACCATGTTGCTGAGCCTTTTAACACCTTGCGGCTAAGATGTGTACTATAGTTTTAGGTTCATACAGCCAGACCATAGCTATGTAATTTTAAAGTCACAAAGCTAGGACCATGCATTATAACTTTATGCAACTAAACCTCTGCTACAGTTTACGGTCATATAGTTTGGACCAAGGTGCTGAGCCTCTTAATGCCTTACGATTAGGATGTGTACTATAGTTTTAGGGTCATACAGCTAGACCATAGTTGTGCAGTTTTAAAGTCATGCAGCTAGAACCATGCAGTTTAAGGCCGTGCAATTAGTCCTCTATTACAGTTTACGATTGTATAATTTGGACCGTGGTGTTGAGCCTTTTAACATCCTGCGGCTAGGACGTGTATTATAGTTTTCGACTCATAAAACTAGACCATAGCTATGCAGTTTTAATGTCATGCAGCTAGAACCATGCAGTTGAAGGTCATGCAACTAGAACTTCATTATGGTTTACGGTCGTATAATTTTAACGTCATGCAGTTTTGACGTCATGTAGTTTTAACGGACCATGAAGCTTTGACGTCATGCGGCTAGGATGTGTGTTTGAACGTATTTTTCATCACCTTGGTCCTTGGTAGCAAGCAGGTCAATAAAGCCTACAAAATAGTGGAAATTCCTGACAGTCTCAGAATGGCCCCAGAATTGATCACCATCAAACATGTCTAAGGCAGTGAACACAAAGGAACAATTTCAGCAAAATCGATCTCTAACACCCTAGAACAGACACTACAACTGGAACTACATTTTCAGTATCTCAAATCACTGTGGGACCACCACCAGTTGATCTGCATGGTCGAAAACTTCTGTGGGCCAAGTTTCAACTTAATCGGATACCCCAGAACAAAGATATGAGCTAAACATTAAAACAGGAGAGGCCATGCACTATTTTCGTGTGGCCTCACTACACCAAAATACCATTAAAGGTGGCTGTTTTTACAGTCACGGACAGTACGTTTTTGGCCCGTAACTCACTCGTTCCAAGTCAGATTGCTTGCAAATTTGGTGAGCGTATTCGTCTCATCAAAACAAACAATTCGATATGTGGCACCCCCCTAGATGATGTCCGAGCAAGGAGAAAAGCTAGAGAGAATATGCCGATCCATGAAGAAGTTACAGAAAATTCAGTAGCGACATGCCTCTCTCGATAGACCAAATCACAACGCTCGCGCACTAGATCGAAGCGAAACTAATTCCATTGTGTGCGTAAGGTCTAGAGCTATCATTGGTCTGAACCCCGTACATGATGGATGGTCATTTTCCTTTCACGAAACCGACGGAGTAACCGAAATTCCAAACACCGGATTCTAGATTTTGGTCAAACCTAAAAAGTTGCGAAATCTTAGTTCGGGCTCCAAACTGCGTTCTATTTGTTGCCACGCGATCGTGACGGCATACTCAGTGCGCTACGATGAAGAAATTACAGAAAAACATTAATAAATGACCGCTCTATCGATTCGAAGTTTTCAAGATTCAAACAAATTTCAAGTCTTATGATCATGGCTCAAAAACATGATTCATGGCTCGAAGTTCGTATGAAAATGATCGCCATGCCCAGCCCTATAAGAAAACAATAATCTTTCGATTAAATGGGTATCAGAACACCCTCGGGTCAGCCATAGAAGATTACCCAAGAACTCAGGCATTAGCAGAGACTGTTCAGGAATTCCACATATTGTTAGGTAGGGGCTAAACAATCCTTTTGCACCCATTTTTAGAATTTCTTTTAATTCAATTAAATCTTAATTTCAGCAATTAGGTCTAATTTTGATCAATCCACTCATGTTTGAGCACAATTCTATATAAACAGGCCCTGCCTCATTGTAAACAGACCCCTCGGCATCTAATTAATTATTGGAAGATTAAATAAAAATTTCAATTCCTTTCTTGAGCCTGTGGGTATGTCTTGGGGAGAGAGAGAGAAGAGAGAAGGAAAGGGTCGGTACCCTTCAGGCAACTAACTTTCTCTCTCTTCCCCTCTCTCCTTTTCTCTCTTCTCTCTCTCCTCCCTCTCTCTTTTTCTCTCTTCTCTCTCTCCACCCCTCCCTCTTCTCTCTCTCCTCCCCTCTCTCTCTTCTTCTCTCTTTCTCTTTATTCTCTCTCTCTCTTATCCCCTCTCTCTTCTTCTCTCTTTTCTCTTCTCTCTCTCTTTCCCTCTCTCTTCTTCCCTCTTTCTCTCTTCTCTCTTCTTCTCTTTTTCTCTCTTCTTTCCCTCTTTCTCTCTCTTTTATCTCTTCTGTCTCTCTCTCCTTCTCCCTCTCTCTCTCTCTTTGTCTCTATCTCTTTCTCTCTCTCTCTCCTTCTCCCTCTCTCTCTCTCTTTGTCTCTATCTCTTTCTCTCTCATCTTCTCTTCTCGTCTCTACCTTCATTTGTCAACTGACGAGGCCTAGCGTTGGTTGGTCCTCTCTCTCCTTCTATCAGTCAGCGAGGCCTAGTGCCGATTGATCTTCTCTCTCTTCTCCTTTTAATTGGTGAGGCTTAACACCTATTGGTCTTCTCTCTCCTCTTCTAACAATTAGCGAGGCTTAACGCTAGTTGGTCTTCTCTCTCTTCTCCTATCTGTTGGTGAGGCCTAGTGCCGATTGATCTTCTCTCTCCTCTTCTATCAATCGACGATACTTAACATCATTTGATCGTCTCTCTCTTCTTCTATCAGTCGGTGAGACCACGCGTCGATTGATCTTCTCTTTCTTCTACTATCAATCGGCGAGACTTAGCGCCCGTTGGTTTTCCCTCTCTTCTTCTGTCAGTCGACGAGACTTAGCAGTTGTATGTCTTCTCTTTCTTCTGCTATCAGTCGGCGAGACTTAACGTCGGTTGGTGTTCCCTCTCTTCTTCTGTCAGTCGACGAGACATGCCGATTAGTCTTCCCTCTCTTCTTCTGTCAGTTAGCGAGACTTAGCGCCAGTTGGTTGTCTTCCTGTCTTCTCATCTGACACAGTCGGCGAAGCCTAGCGCCGACTGCTTCCTCTCTCTCCCATCTCCTGAAACAGCCGGCAATGTCTAGCGCCGACTTTATCTCCTCTTCCTTCTCCTCCCTCCTCTCTTCCTTCTTCTCTCTCCCTCCATCCATTCCCATCTTCTCTTTAACCATTCCTCTGCTACTCTTTCGTTCGACCAAGAGAGATTGAAGTTAGCATCTCATGACTGCCCTCTGGTCTAGCCTTAATGTTGTTGTGCCACGTTCGCTTGGCTCGCTTTACTGCACAACAGACTGACCATCGTGCTTAGCTAGTTGATATTGGGAATAACGTCTAGTAGCTATCCCGTGAGCCAATCTAAGTTACCGATCCCATTTTGCTGCCACGTTATGCCGATTATCCACCAGCCTTGTCATTGCTCTGATCTTCTCACTTGGTCAAATTCTTCTCTCCCCTCGTCTTTCTTTCTTCTTTTTGAATACACATGGTTGTGTATGTTTATCAAAGAGGAAAAGGGTGAGGCCTGACCCACCTGTCCCATAACCTTTGCCATATATGTGTGTGGTTACAGAAAAGCAGAAAATATGAAGAATAAGAGTCAAGGGAGGTGATTCCGATCCGGTTTCATTACTGATGGGCTTTCTTCGTGATCTAAGAGAGTGCCCACGCGAGTCAGCCAGAGTAAGTCTCGAACCCACCTTTAAATTCCTCTCTCACCGATTGGTAACACCTGCTCCCGTTTTCGAACGACGTTCCCTAAAGAGCGATCTCACCAACATCCCAGGTCTCTCTTGAAACCTGAGTCACATACCGTCCGATCCTCCAGGAATCTAGAGAGCGAGATCGAGGGATCAAACCAGCTTGGTGACTCCACTGGGGACTTACTACCCCTTACTCGGATCATTCTTAATTGGCTAGTTTCTTCTTTATCTGCTTTCATTGTCTTTTCACATTCACTTATGGCTGCTAGGTTCTGTAACCCATTTATCTGGATTGGGGATTTTCTTATCCCCTTATTCGAGAGTGTCCCTAGGGAACAAGGTCCTTTGACTTTGTTTCGAACCATCCTCTTGAGCAAAGACCCCTTGTCTATCTCCCATGTATTAACCTAGACAAGTGTGAGGAGGGACTTGAAGGTCCCTCACTCCCCATCTCTTTGCCTTGGTGGAACCTCCACCAAGGCACCTTGCATGGGCAGCACTTATGTGGTCCCACACAGCATGCACCTAGTCATTAGCAAGTCACTTGCTGATCATGTTTTTGAGGTATGCCGGAACGCTGCCCAATCCCTTTTTGCAAAAGGCAAGCAAGCTGCCATTGCTTCCGCGGATCGCCATAAGGCTACGCCCCACATTCTTACACCATTGGTCTCTATCTCTAAAGGCTCAACATATCAAGGCAGAAACCCCGTGGTCTTCACCCCTCAAACACACTACAAGGCTCGTGGGTCACCCACTCGAGTCACACTTCGGGGCAACCCTCCTATTACCTCTAGTCCATGTCCAAGATCGAACCTTCCAAGGCCAAGTCCTGCAAACGCCACTCATGTGCATCTCACTACTCAGGGCAACACCATTATTGCGCTAACCCGAGTACACAAGAGACGACCTTCTTTTCCTCCTCCTATGCACACATAAGCACACCCTGTAAGGGGCAGGTCTGCACCTGTTCTCTTACAGACACCTGCTCGTAGCTCTTGGCGTCCTAAGCCCAGATCACTTGCACGAGCCTGGGTTGACCCTCAGGTCTCCCGTAATCCTTCTTCAAGGGGCACACATATGTCGCCATCTCAGACATCCCCTCATCCTTGACTCAAGCCTCCTCATGAGTCTACCCTACTCCTGTCAGCTCCTCTTTCATCGAGCAGGCACCTTCAGCCATAGGACTCAAATGTTTTCCCCAAGAGTACCATCCTGAACCAGCCCCAAACTTTAGTCAGGTCCCTGGAGCCCATAAGAGAGCTCCGGGCATGGACCTCATTAAAGATCGACTCCTTCATCCTCCCCAGCCTAAGATGACTCCAGTTCTTGGCCCTCATCCATTATGACACCTGATGGAGACAACTCTCTCATGTGCAGGAAGAGTTGACCAGTTGCAACCTAGATCATAGTTTTGGCATGAGGTCCATCAAAACCTCGAGACTAAACGTGATGAAGGTCTGCGAATTTTGACTAGGGAGGTGACCAATGAAGTCAAAACAACCAATTTTGATGACCCTCTTCACCTAAATCCCTTCTACCCCCTTTAGACAATGAAGCTTGAAGAAGAGCTCAATGAGCCCTGTGCTATGGTTATGGTCGCAGAAGAAGACCCAGCCACTCAACAGCCACGGTCTCAAGACTGTCTTGAACCAGCTCGTCCGCCACGATCCCAAGACCATCGAGCATGCTGACGGTTAGGGCATGCTGACCCCTTACTGTTCGACTTGCCATGTATGACCCATCAAGCTCGCAAGCCTTCAGCTGCCACTAACGTTCATCTCCTTTGCGAAACGGTCAGTGTAATGGTCATAAGCGAGTCCGGTGATGCGTTGGAGGATCGCATGAACGAGTTCGAGGATATGGTGCACGTGAAGATGGAGAAGATCGATCACATTGATGTGGCACACCAATCGGCTAACCATGAGGTCAATTCCCATCACTCTGATGGTGCACCTCCACGGCAGCCCCCTCCATCTACCACATAGGAAAATTCTGTCCCTTATCTGGTTTCTCAGCCAGATATTGACGCTATGGTCACCCATATTCTAAAGAACAGACAAATTCTGACCATACAGGGTGCGACACCTTTTCAAAGACCATATCTTTCCTTTATTGATCTGGTCCCGTTCCCCTCAGACTATAAGAAAGGGAAGTTTCCTCTATTCAGCGGGACCATCTCCCCAAACTAGCATATCGCCCACTTCCTGGTAGCATGTTTGGAAATAGCAGCTGATGGGAGACCTCTTCTCCACCAGTTCGTTGAGACCCTTGATGGCCCAACGTTCCAATGGTATGCCCGACTTCCTCCAAACTCGGTGCATACATGGGAGGAGATGGAGAAACTGTTCTATGAATGCTTCTATGAGGTCGAGAGAGAAGTTCAAACCATCAAGCTTCTCACCTTGACTCAAGACCCGGATGAGCCCCTAGATCAGTTCATATCAAGATGGAGAAACCTTTCTTCCCGTGATCCCAATCCTATGCCCAAGAAGGAAGCAGTCTAAACTTGCATGTGAAACACGCGACATGAAATCTCTCTACATGTCGACGCCTCTAATCCGACCTCCATGTCCTAGTTAATCTATAAATTATTTTGCATAGAAAGTTTGTTACGCCATCATGGTGGGGCATGACAACCATCTACAAGTTTAGAGAACAACCAGGGAAATGGTGGCCCTTGAAATAACACACGGGGCAGCCAACAAAAAGGGGTAATTAGTTTAGCCGATATGGTCACTGATTCAAAGAAGGCTCCCTCCTAAACTTTGAACCTCTCTAAAGAGGTAAGCACGACGAAGGTAACATCTCTGGCTGGCAAGCAGCAACAGTTGTACAATCAGGTACCTCCGCCAGCAAACTTTGATTGGACTGATTATTTCACCAGGCATAAGAATAAGGTCTATCCCTTCGAGAAGGAATAAGTCCCTACGCTGTTCCAGTTATTATTGGAGCAGAGTATGATCTAGCTTCTAGAAACCAGGTTCCCTACGCAATTTGGCCTTGACACTCAGGCAAATTATTATGCCTACAATCAGAGGATCAATCACCCCAAAGATGACAGCTAAACGCTGAAGGATATCATTGAGGCCCTGATTTTAAAAGGTCAAATAAAGCTTGAAGATTTAAAGAAGGCCTTCGGGGGAGCTGAGGCCTCCCATGCCGTAACCATTCAAGAGGAGGACGAAATGCGGGGTATCCTCTATGCCTTCTTCATTATAATGCTTCAGGAAGGCATAATCGCACTAAAACAGGAAAGGAAACACCACCGTGTTACTAAGGGGACTGAAGATCATTGGTGCCCACTCCATCAGATAAGAGGTCATTATTTGTCAGAATGCACATCTTTCCTTGACATATTCCCAAAGAAGATGAGGGAGTGTCAATAATTTTACAACTTCGCCGTAAGTGCTCCCCAAATCACTTCCTTGAGGCAAGAAGATCTCACGAGGAACGACCTTCCAATCAATCACTCAGACTCTACATAACCCTCGACTTCTTAGCCATGGATGATCTACCATGGCCGAAGCAGACTCAAGTCTTCGAGGTGAGAAGCGGTTCGCTAAGCCAGCGCTGATCGTGAACCAGTGAGACAAATCAAATAGCAACTCATAAAACCAGAAAAAGACGGGCACCAAGGTCTACTCTTCGAAGAAACAAGACCGCTCAACCCACAATCGTGCAGTAATTTCTTAGGCCCCTTCCTCTGTTGCCAACTTTGCTGGACTTCATCCCCGACATAATCCTTTGTCCTTCTTCATCCTATTAAGAAGACGTCCACGTGCCATCTTCAACTCAGTAAACGTTCGATGAGGGTGTCGACGTTAAAAGCACTCCCCAATGGTCTAGGTAAAGACCTAAAAGAACCCCTGCAACTGTCCAACCCTGGTGATGACGTAAAAAGCTACCCAGATGGTTTGATGAGGGGAACGACCTTAAAAGTCCCCCACTTTCTAACCCTTATGCACCTTCTCCTCTTGCTTCTCAATCTCTTTCTCCTATGTCTTCTTTTGGTACGACCTTGATGTGCCTAGACTTCGAGGCTCTCAATTGGGAATTCGAAGGAATCAATATAAGCAGGACGCAACAGAAGTGATTGAGAAAGACCGTGGCGTAGGCAACAAGATTCTTAACAATTACTGATGCCCTGGCAGCTAAAGCCAAGGCAGAGTCACCTTCAACAAAGAAGAGAAAGAAGTCGAAGCCAAAGAAACCCTATTGGCCCCCTGTGCCTAACTTTAAGTAGAGATCGAGAGAGTCGAGGGGGCAAAGGTTCTACTCATAGGAAACTTGCCACATGACACAAGCCTGTGAAGCACCAACCCGTGTGGACCAAACACTGCAGATAGCTGCTAAAAGGCTGAGTGATTCGTATTGGCATACTTCTTGCACTACAATCATAAAATCTCAAATTTCTTACGATCTCCAAGACGAACTTCTACAGTCCGAGAAACAACCCTTATTTATGGAAGACCCTTCCCTTCCTCAAATGGAGAAAAATACATAAATTATAATCCACTCTGGGGCTCTATCAGAGGTAGAGATGTCAGGATCATGGTCTCTGCATTTGAGGTCAATCACAAGATCCTTGAAAACAATGATGAAGAGTTGCAAGAGGCTTCAGAAGAATTGGAAGAAGGTGGTCTGGCCACAGCTGACGAATTCGAAGAAATAAATCATGGAGATGAAGCAGACCCCAGACCTACCTTTATTCAGCAAGAATATCTCTAGACGAGAAAGAGAAGTCCATTGCCTTCTTGAAAATGAACAGGGACATTTTTGCTTGGCATTACCATGAGATGCCTGGTTTAGACCCTCAAGTTATCTTTCACAGTCTTGGCATTGATCCGGTTGTCAAACCTGTCGAACATAAATCAAGAAGGTTCAGGTCTGATCTTGAAATGCAGATAGATGCCGAGATAATCAAACTTAGACAAGAAGGTTTCATCCATGAAGTCAAGTACTCGAAATGGCTAGCAAATGTCGTTTCAGTCAAGAAGAAGAATGGTCAAATCAAGGTCTGTATTGACTTTCGCGATTTGAATACTGCTTATCCTATGGATGAGTTCCAAATACCATTCACTAAGATGCTCATCGACTCCACATCTCATTGTCAAATATTTTCCTTCATGGGTGGATACTCCTGGTATAATTAGAATAGGATGACGCCTAAAGATGAAGAGGCCACATCATTCTTAACTCCGAAAGGGGTCTTCTATTACACGATGATGCCTTTTGGATTAAAGAATGTTGATGGCACATACCAAAGAGCAATGACGATCATTTTTCGAGACATGATGCACAAAGAAGGGGAGTGTTATGTGGATGACTTGTTAGTAAAATCCAAAGAGAAGGACACTTATATGAGAGATCTTGAAAAGGTGTTCAAGCACTTGCGTCTCCATCAGTCAAAAATGAACCCGTCGAAATGTGCTTTTGGCGTACGTTCGGGAAAATTCTTGGGGTTCATCGTCAGACATCGAGGGCTTGAAGTTAAGCCAATTAAGATCAAGGCAATCCAAGAAATGCCATCACCAAATTCACTTCGAGAACTGCGCTCCCTCCAAGGGCAACTGGCATACATTCGCTGGTTCATCTCTAACCTCTCGGGTCATTGTAAACCCTTTACACACCAGCTAAAGAAAGATACCCCATTCTTCTAGGATGAAGCATGTTAGGCAGCCCCTGATGACATCAAGCATTATTTACTCAATCCTCCAATACTCTCGACACCAGTATTGGGAAGACCCCTCATTCTCTATGTGACTACTTTAAACGAGTCCCTCGGAGCATTCTTGGCACAAAACACTGAACAAGGAAAAGAAACCACATTATATTATCTCTGTCATAGGATGCAAGGGGCCGAGAAGAATTATCCCCCTATTGAGAAGATGTGTCTGGCCCTGATCTTTGATGTACAAAAACTCCATCATTATTTTCTCGGTCATGAAGTGAAACTTATATCAAAAGCTGATCTTGTAAAGTTTCTCATGACATGCCCATGCTTGTCGGGACGCCTGTTTAAGTGGGCACTATTGCTGATGGAGTTCGACATCATGTATGCCCCACAAAAGGCCATCAAGGGCCAAGCCTTGGCTGACTTTCTTGCGGCACACCCTGTACCTACAGAATCTTCTTTATCAAGCGACCTCCCAGATGAAGAATTATTTTGTGCTGATCTTGTTCATCTGTGGGAATTATACTTTGACAGAGCTTTCCAATCAGATCGAGGTGGCACCAGAGTAGTATTCCTGACTTTGAGAGGAGAAGTATTGCCACTTTCTTTCTCTCTCACTCAAGCCGGTCTCATAATGAGGCAGAATATCAAGCCGTAATAATCAAACTCGATAGAGCCTTCGATCTCAACTTGGAGCAGCTTAAGATCTATGGTGACTATGAGTTGGTTATCCAACAACTCAAAGGGATCTATGATGTGAGAAAAGATACCCTCAAGCCTTATCATGATACTGCAAAGTCGTATGTAGCCCAGTTTGAAGATGTATCCCTGAGTGTCATCCCCAAGAGGCTAAATTCCTAGGCCTATGCACTCGTAAAGCTCGACGCTACAACTCAGTTGTCCTCATCAGAGCCCACGCTTGTTTAGGTGGCAGAATGGAGACACATCAAATTAAGAAACGAGGTTGATGCGGATGAAGAGAGAAATATCTTCTTCGAGTGTCCCCCTTACCCATTTGGAGAACTTTTATCGGCCAAAGAAGTAATAAAAAATGAACAAGCAATAGCATATAGTAAAGGAGCTAAGGGTCAAAATCAGGGACCAGAATTCTTTGACCCAAGGTGCACAGAAATTGAGAAGGTAAAAGATTGTAGAAAGCCCATCACCAGTTTCCTAAAACATGGCAGGCTCTCGGAAGATCGTGCTGAACGCAATAGCAAATGTTGAATGTCCACCAAGTATACCCTCCTCGAAGGAGATGCTCTCTTCAGATGATCCTTTAACGAAATTCTTCTTAGATGCGTCAATATCCAAGGAGAAAGTAAGGTGTTAAAAGAAGTCCACTCAGATATCTGTGGACTACACTAGTCCGATCCTAAGCTCTATGAACGAATATGTAGGTTGGGATACTATTGGCCTTCCATGATAGCTGATTCCTTAAGCTATGCTATACATTCCAACCTGGTTCACCAGCCTCCAGAGCCCTTATGCCCTACGTTTGCATCATGGCCCTTCTCACAATGGGGGATGGACATCGTAGGGCCTATTGACCTCCTTCCGCAATGGGTCATGTTTCTTAGCTGCAACAAATTATTTCTCTAAGTGGGCTGAAGCAGTCCCCCTTAAGCAAGTTCCTGGGACAATGGTGTCCTACTTCGTTCGACATCATATCATATACCACTTCGGAGTGCCCGACCAGATAATATCCGACAACGACCCTCAGTTTAGGAATCATCACATTGATCACTTAGTTAACCAGTTTGGTTTCGAATGGAGGTACTCGACTATGTACCACCCTTCGTCGAATGGATTAGCTGAGGCTTTCAATAAGACTCTGTGCAATGTTCTAAGAAAGTCGGTATAAAAAACGAGGAAGAACTGGCATGAGAAGCTTCCCGATGCATTGTGGGCTTATCGTACCACTACACGAAATTCTACTGATTCCACTCCTTATTCTCTGGTCTATTGGGGTGAAGCAGTTTTCCCTCTCGAAATACAAATCCCTTCACTTCGTGTCGCTATTCACCAAGGAATAACCGAAGATGAGAGAGTCAAGCTCTGGTATCAAGAATTGGATGCACTCAACAGAAAGAGGCTAAAGGCTCAACAGCACCTTGAATTCAACTAAGGGAGAACAAAGAGGGCTTTTGACAAGTCTATCAAGATCCTCTCATTCGCCCGTGGTGATCTAATCTTAGCTGTCAAGAGGCTTATTGTCATGCTTGGCCAGTGCAAAGGGAAGTTTGAGCCTAAGTGGGAAGGTCCCTTTACAGTAAAAAAGGTCTCACCCAAAGGAGCCTACATATTGGCACATCCTGATGGGGAAGAAGCAATGCCCCCTATTAACGGGCGATACTTAAAGAAGTACTATCCATGATGTATATTCAAAAGAAAGGGACTCAACTTGAAAACAAGCAAGATAGTCCAAACAAAATGCTAACTCTTTTTATTTTTATTGTAGTTTTAAGTTACAAGGACCCATTGCTCGGGAGGTTACAAGTCTCTTGCATCTGATGAAAAGAGGATGGTAACAAACCAAAAACTTGTGCTTTTTCTCTTGCATCTGAGAGTAAGATGACGGTTATAGGCCAAAACAGATGCCTTTCCCATGATGAAGAAGCAAACCCACAAAAGGAAGGACCTCCTTATGAAGAAGAAGAGAAACCACTTGGAGACTTAGCTTTAATTCATCTGATGAGTAAGAGGATGGGTACAAGCCAGAAGAAAAAGTAGAGCCACTCTAAGAATTTATCCTCAGTCCATCCGACGTGTATGTGAAACATACAAGCTAGATACCTCATCTGACGTGTATGTCGAACATACGACGTAGAACCCATTTGACGTGTATATCAATACAAGATGAGCTCTTCTGGCAAGGAGCGTTGGAAAGAACACCCTGTTCACAATGAGGGCCCTTCCACAGAACGCCATGGACCCCATTGTCGTACTGCTTGATTTGGTTTCCAACAAGTACCACAGTCCACGCCACATCCTCCATCAGTCTTTGATGGCCCATGAACATCACCATACGTAGCTCATCGCTGAGCGCCGCGAACCCCTCACATGATTACCGTCATACGTGAACATTTTCTTGGCATCGTGCTAAGCAACATGTGCTGATGAGCATCGACTGAAGCCAACACCGGTTGTGTTCTCCAAAGGCCAACGCCGGTTATGCTCCTAGTCTTTCTTGAGGTTCAACGTCGGTTGTGTTGGCACTCTAAATCATTAGCGTCGATTGCCTCAGCGCCAGTTGCACTTCTGTTAGTGCCAGCTCTGCCGCGATTGTTCGCCTCTTGTGACTCCTTAAAGCTTACGTTTTTGCATCCTCTTAATGGTCACATGATTTCCAAGGACGAAGGCCAACCGTCACCACGTCTGCTAGATTCCAGATTCCAGCCAAAACTCAAAAGTTGTAAAATCTTCGTTCGGGCTCCAAACCGTGTTCCGTTTGTTGCCACACGATCATGACAGCATGCTTAGTGCACTACGATAAAGAAATCACATAAAAACATTAAGGAACGATCACACTATCGATCCAAAGATTCTAAGAATCAAACAAATTTCAAGTCTCGTGGTCTTGGCTCAAAAACATGATTCTTGGCTCAAATTTGGTATCAAAACAATTGCCATGCCCAGCTCTAAAAGAAAACAATAATATTTCGATTAAATGGGTCATCAGAACATCCTTGAGTTAGCCATGAAATATCATGCAAGATCTTGGGCATCAGCAGGAACTGTTATGGAATTCCACACATTGTTAGGCAAGGGCAACCCATTTTTAGAATTCTTTTAATTCAATTAAATCTTATTTTTCAGTAATTAGGTCTAATTTTGATCAATCCACCCATATTTGGGCACAATTCTATATAAACAGGCACTACCTCATTGTAAACAGGCCCCTCGGCCTCTAGTTCAATGTTAGAAGATTGAATAAAAATTTTGATTCCTATATCTTTCTCTCTCATCTTCTCTTCTCGTCTCTACCTTCTTCTGTCAACTGGCGAGGCTTAGCACCGGTTTGTTCTCGCTCTCCTTCTATCAGTCGGTGAGGCCTAACATTGATTGGTCTTCTCTCTCTTCTCCTATCAGTGGCGAAGCCTAACACCAGTTGATCTTCTCTCTCCTCTTCTATCAGTTGATGAGGCCTAGCGCTGGTTGGTCTTCTCTCTTCTCCTATCAGTTGGTGAGGCCTAACACCAGTTGATTTTCTCTCTCATCTTCTATCAGTCGACATGACTTAGCACGGGTTGGTCTTCTCTCTCTTCTTTTGTCAATCGACGAGACCTAACGTCGGTTGGTCTTCTCTTTCTGCTGCTATCAGTCGGTGAGACTTAGTGCCGGTTGGTTTTCCCTCTCTTTTTTTATTAGTCGGCGAGACTTAGTGCCGGTTGGTCTTCTATTTCTTCTACTATCAGTCGGTGAGACTTAGCGTCAGTTGGTGTTCCCTCTCTTCTTCTGCCAGTCGGCAAGGCCTAGCACCGACTGGTCTTCCCTCTCTTCTTCTATCAGTTGGCGAGACTTAGCACCGGTTAGTTCTCTTCCTCTCTTCTCATCTGACACAGTCGATGAAGCCTAGCGTCGGCTGCTTCCTCTCTCTCTCATCTCTTGAAACAACCGATGATGTTTAGGGCAGACTGTATCTCCTCTTCCTTCTCCTCCCTTCTCTCTCCTTCTGTCCATTCCCATCTTCTCTTTAACCATTCCTCTATTACTCTTTCATTCGACTAAGAGAGATTAAGGTTAGCATCTCATGGCAGTCCTGTCATCTAGCCATAATGTTGCAGCGCCAGGTTCGCTTGGCTCGCTTTACTGCCACGACAGACCGACCATCATGCTTAGCCAGTCGATATTAGTAATAATGTCTAGTAGAGATCTCATGAGTCGGTCTTAGTTACTGAGCCCGTTTCACTGCCACGTTACACAGATTTTCCACCAGCTTATTCATTGCTCTGATCTTCTCGCTATTTCGAATTCTTCTCTGCCCCCATCTTTCTTTTTTCTTTTTGAATACGCGTGCTTACGTTTGTTCATCAAAGAGGAAAAGGGTGAGGCCTGACCCACCTATCCCATAGCCTTTGCCATATGTGTGTGATTGCAGAAAAGCATAAAATAAGAAGAATACGAGCCAAGGGAGGAGATTTCGAACCAGTTTCATTAATGGGGGCTTTCTTCGTGATCTAAGAGGGTACCCATGCGAAACAGCCCAAGTAAGTACCGAACCCTCTTTTAAACTCCTCTCTCCTCGATTGGTAACACCTGCCGCCGTTTTTGAATGAGGTTCCCGAGAAAACGATCTCACGAAGATCTGGGGTCTCTCTCGAAACACGAGATGCACACCGCCTGATCCTCCAGCGATTCAGAGGGTGAGATCGAGGCACCTAACCACTGTATACTATAGTTTTAAGGTCATACAGCTAGACCATAGCTCTGCAGTTTTAAAGTCATGCACCTTGGATGATGTCGTTTAAGGTCATGCAACTACACCTCCACTACGGTTTACAGTCGTATAGTTTGGACCATGGTGTTGAGCCTTTTAACATCTTGCGGCTAGGATGTGTGCTATAGTTTTAGGGTAATACAGCTAGACCAAAGCTTACAGTTTTAAAGTCATGCAGCTAGGACTATGTAATTTAAGGTCGTCCAACTAGACCTCTGCTACAGTTTATGGTTGTGCGGTTTGGACCGTGGTGATGAGCCTTTAACGTCATGTGGCTAGGACGTGTACTATAATTTTAGGGTCATATAGCTAGACCATAAATACATAGTTTTAAAGTCATGTAGCTAGGACCATGCAGTTTAAGGTCTTGCAACTTGACCTCCACTACAGTTTAAGGTCATATAGTTTGGACTATGGTGCTAAGCCTTTTAACATCATGGAATTAGGACATGTACTATAGTTTTAGGGTCATACAACTAGACCACATCTATGAAGTTTTAAAGTCATGCAGCTTGGACCATGCAATTAGACCTCCGTTATAGTTTAAGGTCATATAGTTTGGACCATGATGCTAAGCCTTTTAACGTCATCCGGTTAGAACGTATACTACAGTTTTAGGGTCATACAACTAGACCATAGCTATGCAGTTTTAATGTCATGCAGCTAGGATCAAGCAGTTTATGGTCGTGCAACTAGACCTCTGCTACAGTTTAAGGCCATATAGTTTGGACCATGGTGTTTAGGGTCATGCATCTAGACCATTGTGTGGGTTGCCATGTAGGTGGAGCTCCATGGGGAATAGGTCTATGAATGGCAATCCGACTCCCTGGGGATAAAATGGTAAAGGCCATTCACAAGCAGAGGGCTCAGATGGAGATGTTGGCCTAACGAGGGATGGCGAACGGAAGCGAACTTCATTAGGATTAGGAGACAAATGTGGGTCTTTTATATCCTTGAGGACAGAACAAATAAGTGTGAGGCACCATTAGGGGTTGCAGCAGCAAAAATGACCCTAACTCCATTGGGGATAACAGCCTATAGTATGAGTATGGCTCTTCTAATGGGGATGAGGAGTCATGACCTGATTTTGATCGACTTAGGTTCAATAGGTCAGAGTCCAGGTGCAACCTCAATGGGGATAGCGATAAGACACACACGGCTTTGAACTAGGCTCCTTAAAATACAACCGACATCAAGTGTAGCAACCATTATTTCTTGTGAGTGCTCAGCCGGTGATGAGTCTTCAAAAAAGCAACAGGCGTTCGGGATGGTCAACACTGCTTCCTAACCACTCAGCTGGTGCTAGATTGCTAAAAACACAACCGACGCTAGATTGTTAAAAACACAGTCGGTGTTGAGGACAACACATGCTTTGAACACAGCCGGTGCTGAGTTGTCGAGCATATAGCTAGCACTGTGGTTGTTGAAACACAGCCGGTGCTAGGTCACTTTGACCGCGTAGCCGGTGTTGGGTATGGATTGATATTTGAGCCATGACCCGAGCCCGACCCGTTCCTGGTCTGTGTTGCATGGCATTTGATGAGGTGGCAAATGAAACTTTATCCAGGCCTTGAGTCAGAGCCGGACTCCGTTTGTTTGAATTTTACAGGCAGTGATGAGAGTTGCCTCAGGCCTCGGGTCAAAGACCGACCCAACTCATCGTCGTTTGGCTTTCCTTAGATGCGACTGGGATTCCAAGTTTGTGAGGGGAGTCTGAGGGTAGCGTTGGCTATATAATGGGTTAAAACCCCATTTTCCCCACTTTTCACCGAAGACAAAAACATAAAAAATTTTTTTGAACAGTGAGCAAAGGGTTCTCGTTGGAAGCTCCGGGTAGCAGGGGTTTTCAGCAAGAGATCAAGTGTTCCGCAAGCCATACAAGGAAGGTTTCGACAAGCTTGACAGAATGTTTTCCTAGGATTGGTAAAGTTGCAGGAAGGTAGCGAGAAAAGAGAGTTCTCCGAGGAGTTTTCCGAGAAACAAGAGAGCTCTGACCATGATTTTGAGGGTTGAAGAGGTGGGAAGTGCAATAGTGGGCATTTCCGCATACTTTGGGAGTTTTTTTGAGGGCTTAAGTGGTTTCTAGATTCTTTGGTGGCCTTGCAGAGGTTTTCCAGCGGAGAAGAGAAGTTTCGACGAGAAACTGAAAAGACAGGGAACAAACCGTCGCAGGAGGTGGACCGTCGTAGTGAAGGCAAATAATTGTGCTTGGAAATCATGCAACCGTTGGTGAGGTGAAGGGATTTAGGCCTTGAAAATGAGGAGTCTCTAGAGGTGAAGAGATGTAAAAAATAAGGAGTCATCAGGAGGTGAACAACTGCGGTGAAGCAACGACCGATGCTGACTTAGGACAGGCAGCCGGTGTTAACAGAAGTGCAGCCGACACTAACACAGCCAACACTGACACAGCCAACGCAGATGGTTAGAAGCATAACTAGAGCTGACACGGTCGGTGCTAATCCTCAAGAAAGACAGTCGGTGCTAGAAGCTAGGAGCACAGCTGGCGCTGGCCTTTGAAGGAAACAACCAACGCTGGCTTTAGATGGTGCTCATCAGTGCATGTGGCATGTGATGACGTGCACAACGCCGCTCGCATGTGACAGTAATTTACATGCAGGAATTGCTTCTCCTGGCGATGGTGCTGACATGGGTAGGAAAAGGGTAGTCACCAGTGGTAAGGCCCGGCTTATGATGCCTATTGGAAGCCAAGTCCTCCAGCACAATAGTGAAGTCCATGTTGTTCTGTGGAAGGGCATCCATTATGAACAGGGTATCCTCTCCATCATAGGCTAGTTCCCTGCTAGAGAAGTCTGCTTTGTATATTTGGTGTACTCATCAGATGAATTGAAGCTGACTCGAAAATAGTTGGCTCTTTCGTTTGGCCCGTAACCGTCCTCCTATGGTGGCACTTGCCAGATGAATTGAAGCTGACTCTCCAAGTGGTTTTGTTTCTTCTTCATGATGAGGGTGCTTCTTTGGTGGGTTTGCTTCTTCTAGGAGAGCAATTCTTACGTTGGTTTTCTTCTTCTAGGAGACAAATTTTTCGATGGGTTTACTTCTTCTTCATAAGGAGAGGAATTCTTTTGGCCTGTAACTGTCCTCTTATCCTTAGATGTAAGAGCGAAACTAAAGATTTTGGTTTGTAACTGTCCTCTTATCCTCAAATGCAAGAGACTTATAACCTCCCTAATAATGGGCTTTTTGGCTTGTAAATTGTAACTCATTTTTACTAAAATAAAGAGTTAAACCTTGTTTGGACTGTCTTGCCTGCTTTGCATTGAGTCTCTTTTCTGGAATAGGCATTACGAATAGTATTTCTTTAGGTATCACCCATTGATAGGGGGCATGCCTCCTTTCCATAAGCATGTGCTAATATGTAAGCTTCATTTGACGAGACCTTTTTTACTATAAAGGAACCCTCCCTCTTGGTTTCAAACTTCCCTTTACAACGCCCATGCATAACAATCGGCCTTTTGACGGCTAGAACTAGTTCCCCATGGACGAATAAGCAGACCTTGACTGACTTATCAAACGCTCTCTTCATTCTCCCTTGGTTGAGTTTAAGATTTTGCTGAGCCTCTTGCAACTCATCATCATTGTTTTCAGAGGTCTTTTGATCGACCTCAAGTGCAGAGACTCATGACCCTGACATCCCTACCTTCAATAGGGCTCCAGAGTGGATCATAATTTTTGCACCTTCCCCAGATTGAGGAACATAAGGATCTTCCGTAAATAAAGATTGTTTCTCAGGCTATAAGAGTTCGACTTGAAGATTACAAGGAATTGGAGATTCAATGATTGTGGCGCAAGAAGTGTCCCCGTATGAATCACATGGTCTTTGAACGTGTGTCTGTAGTGTTTTTCCCGCACTGGCTGGTATTTCGTAGACTTGTACCATGTGGCAAGTTTCGTGAGAGTAGAAGCTTTGCCCTCTTGATTCTCTCAATGTCTGCTCAAAGTCAGGCTTAGGGGGCCACTGGGGTTTCTTTGGCTTTGAATTTTTGTGGTTCATTGAAGAAGGTGGCTCTGCCTTGGCTTTAGTTGCTAGGGCATCAGCAACTGTTAGGAATCCTACTGCAAGTGCATGTTGTGTCGTGCATATGTTGATCCCTTCGAATTCTCTGTCGAGAGCCTCGAAGTCTAGACATTTCAAGGTTGTACCTACAGGAGCATATGAGAAGAAAGATAAGAAGTAGAAGAAGAGGAAGGAGAAGGGTCAGAAAGTGGGGGATTTTTAAGATTCTTCCCCTCATCGGACCGATATAGGCTGTTTTTTACATCATCACCAGGGTTGGACGTGTGCGTGGAATATTTTAGGTCTTTCCCGTTCTTAGACTATTGGGGAGTGCTTTTAACGTCATCACCCTCATTGGACGTGCTCTGAGTGGAAGATGGCGTAAGGACATCCTCTTGATGAGAAGGAAGAAGGATTGTGCTAGGGAAAAAATCCAGTAAGGCTGGCAATGGGGGAAGGGGCCTGAGAAATTCTTGCTCAACTAGAGGTTGAGCCGTCTTGTTTCTCCGGTCAGTAGCCCTTGGTGCTCGTATCCTTCTGATTTTTTGAGGTTGTGTTTAATTCATCTCGCTAGGCTTGTGAACAACCTTAGCTTGGTGAACTGCTTCTCGTCTCACGGACTTGAGTCTGCTTTGTCCTTGGTGAACTATCCACGGATGGGAAGTCAATGGTTTAGCAGAGTCCGAATCATTGTTAGGAAGGTCTTGTGTTGGGAGGTCCTCCTCTTGCACTGATGGAGCAGTGGCTTGGGGATCACTTATTGGAACGTCATAAAACTCCTAACATTCCCCCATTTTCTTTGCGAATATGTCATGGAAACTGGTGCATTCCTATAGGTGATGACCTCTTATCTGTTGATACGGGCACCAACGGTCCTCAGTGCCATGAACAAGGCATCGGGGTTGCTTTGCGGGCTTCAAAGTGATTATGCCTTCGTGAAGAATTATAACGAAGAAGGCATTAAGGATACCAGGGGCTTCATCTTCTTCCTGGATGATTACTGCATGGGAGGCTTTTGCTGCCCCAAAGTCCTTTAAGTCTTCGAGCTTTATTTGACCCTTTTGGATCAGGGCCAGAGTGTAGCAGTCATCTGTGGGATGATTGATCCTTTTATGATAAGTGCAATAATTCGCCCGAGTGTCAAGGCTAGCTTGCTCAAGGCACTTGGCTTTTGGAAGCTGAATCATAATCTGTTCCAATAATAATTGGAACAGTGCAGGGACCCATTCCTTCTCAAAGGGGTAGACCTTGTTCCTTTGGCTAGTGAAATAATCATCTCGATTAAGATTTGCCGACGGGGGTACTCGATTGTATGGCTGTTGTTGCTTGCCTGCTTGAGGCATTGCCTTTGTTGTGCTCACCCCTTTGGAAAGCCTTCTTTGTATCAGTGATCGTGACGGCTGTACTGATTACTCCTTTCTGTTGGCTGCCCCATGTGTTGTTCCAAGAGCTATGATTGCCTCAGTTGTTCTCAGAGCTTGCAGGTTGTTGTCGTGACCCGCCGTGGTCGCGTGATAGACTTTCTATGCGGACTGATTTAGAGATCAGCTTTGACATGAAAGTTTGATTAGAGGCCTCGACGTGTAGAGAAATTTCAGGTCACATGTTGTGCACACAAGTTTGGACTGCTTCCTTCTCAGACATAAGATTGGAATGACGAGCGGCCACATTTCGCCATCTTGATATGAACTGGTCCACGAGCTTATTGGGATATGGAGTCAGGGTGAGAAGCTCAATAGTTTGGATCTCTCTCTCTACCTCATAGAAGCACTGATAGAACAATTTCTCCATCTCTTCCCATGTATGTACTGAGTTTGGAGGGAGTCGAGCATACTATTGAAAAGTTGGGCCGTCAAGGGTTTCAACAAACTGACGGAGAAGAAGTCTCCTGTCAGCCACTGTTTCTAGACATGCTTCCTGGAAGTGGGCAATATGCTGGTTTGGGAACGTGGTTCGATTGAATAGAGGAAACTTCCCTTTCTTGTAATCTGAGGGAAACGGGACCTGGTTGACGTATGAAGGATACGGCCATTGATAAGGCATCGCACCCTGTATCCCCAGGATTTGCCTGTTCTTTAGGCTATGAATCACCATAGAATCAATGTCTGCCTGAGAGACGGGGTGAGTGAAAAAATTGTCATGTGAGGCAGAGGGCGGGGGCTGCCTCGGAGGTGCACCATTTGAGTGATGGGAATTGACCTCATGGTTAGCTAATTGGCGTGGGACGTCTATACGACCGATCTTTTCCATCATCAGGCGCACTATATCTTCGAATTTGTTCATGCGCTCTTCCTACGCTTCGTCAGGCTCGCTTACAACCATTACGCTGATTGTTTCTCTATGGAGTGTAGCTTCAGTTGCAGCTAAGGGCTTGCGAACTTGACGGATAGTGAGCGATACATCGGTCAGTAGCCGGCCAGCGTGCCCCTACTGGACTCAACTCTTGTATGCCGATCGTGTGAAGGCCGGTTCTCGAGGGTGCTGGGACCGTGGCTGCTGAGTGGCTGGGTCATCTTCTATGGCACTAACCACAATGCAGGGCTCATGGCCTTCTTCTTCAGGCTTCATCATCTGAAGAGGGTAGAAGGGATTTAGGTGGAGAGGGTTATCTGAACTAGTTCCCCCGACTGCCTAGGTCACTTCCTTGGTCAGAATTTGCAGACCTCTATCATGCTTAACTTTGAGGCTTTGATGGACCTCGTGCCAAAACTGCGATCAGGAATGCAGCTACTCAGCTCTTCTTGCACAAGAGAGAGTTGTCTCATCAAGTGCAGCAAAGGATGAGGGCCAAGGACTGGGCTCATCTTGGGCCGGGGAGGAGGAAGAACTCAATCATCCATCAGGTCATTACCCCGAGTTCTCTTGTGGGCTTTAGAGACACCACCAAAATGAGGGGGCTGGTTCAGGATGGTTCTCTTGGGGAAGGTCTTCGGATACCAAGGTTGAATATGATTGCTCGAAGAAGTAGGAGCAGGCAGTGGTAGGGCAGACTCATGAGGAGGTCTGAGTCGAGGGCAAGGGGATGTATGTGCCGGCAACGTGTGTGCACCCCTTAAAGAAGGATCACGGGGGACCTGAGGGTCAGCCCAGGCTCGAGCAAGTTATCTGGCCTTAGAAGGCTGAGAACTGTGATCAGGTGTCTGTAAGAGAATAGGTGGAGAATTGCCCCTTACAGGGTGCGCTTATGTGTGCTGAGTAGGAGGACGAGGAGGTCGTATCCTGAGAGGTCTGGTTTTTGACATAGACTCGAGGTAACATAAGAGTTTGCCCGAGGTGTGGCTCGGGTGGGTGACCCACGAGCCTTATGGTGTGTGTGAGAGGTCAAGGCCACGGGGCTTCTGCCTCTATGTGTCAAGCGTCCAGGAATAGGGACTCGTGGTGGTGCAAGAATGTGGGGGTTAGCCTTACGGCGACCCACAGAAGCAATGGCAAATTGCTTGCCTTCTGCAGAGAGGGACTGACAGCCTTTCGAGGTACCTCGGTAGTACTACCAACAAGTGACTTGTCGGTGGTTGGGTGCATGCTGTGTGTGTGCTGCCAATGCAAGGTGCCTTGGCGGACGTTCCATCAAAGCGAGGAGATGGGGAGTGAGGGACCTTCAAGTCCCTCCTCACACCAATCCAGGTTAAGACCTAGGAGCTAGACAAGAGGTCTTTGCTCAAAAGGATGGTTGCGAACAAAGTTGGAGGAACTTGTCCCCTAGGGACACTCGCGAATGTGGGGATGAGAAAATCCCCTATCCGGATGAATGGGTTACAGATCTGCAATCCATAAGTGATCTCTGAATATAGAAAATAAAAAACATAGAGGAGAAACTAGCCAAACAAGGACGACCCGACTAAGGGGTAATAAGTCCCCAGTGGCGTAGCCAAGCTGGTTAGGTGCCTCAATTTCGCTCTCGAGATTGGATGATCAGGCGGCATATGTCTTGGGTTTCAGAGGAGACACGAGACATTTTGAGATCGCTCTCTCGGGAATCTCGTTCAATAACAAGGGCAGATATTATTAACTGATGAGACAAGAATTTAAGGTGGGCTCGGGACTTACTCGGGCTAGATTGCGTGGGGGCCCTCGTAGTTCACGAAGAAAACCCCCCAGTCATAAAACTGGTTCTGAATCGCCTCTCTTAGCTTGTATTCTTCTGTTTTCTGCAATCACACATATATGGCAAAACGTTATAAGACAGGTGGGGTCAACAAACCTCACCATGCCTCTTTAGTGGACGTACACAAGCGTGCACATTTTAGAAGAACAGAAGAATAAGAGAAGGAATATGGGGGAGAGAAGAATTTGACTAAACGGGGAGATCAACACAGTGACTAAACTGGTAGGTAATTGGTCTGACGTGGTAGTAAATGGGCTTGCTGACTCAGACGGACTCAACAGAGTTATTACTAAACGTTAATACCGATACTGACTAGCTAGATGTGATGGTTAGTCTGTCATGGTAATAAAGTTGACACATTAATTTTAAGACAACAACATTACAACTAGACGACAGGGCTACCATAAGAGGCTAATCTCAACCCCTCTTAGTCAAACGAAAAAATAACAGAAGGCATGGAAATCATAAAGAGAGAATAAGAAGTAAGAGAATATGAGGAGAAGAGAAAGAAAGAAGGAGAAGAGTGTGAGAGAAGAGAGAAGGAAGGATAGAAAAGGGATAGGGACACAGTCGGCACCAGGCGTCGCCGGCTATGCTGGAAGAAGAAGAGAAAGAAGACACAGTTGATGCTAAGCATCACCGGCTATGTTAGAAGAAGAAAAGAGAGAGGACACAGTCGGTGCTAGATCTCGCCAGCTGTATTAGAGAGAGAGGGGGAAAGAAGGACACAGCCGACACTAGGCGTCACGACTGTATTT
This sequence comes from Amborella trichopoda, assembly GCF_054954075.1. Classification (NCBI taxonomy): domain Eukaryota; kingdom Viridiplantae; phylum Streptophyta; class Magnoliopsida; order Amborellales; family Amborellaceae; genus Amborella; species Amborella trichopoda. The sequence continues at coordinate 23,738,644 of NC_142347.1, read as the reverse complement.
TTTAAGAAGAGAGGACAGAGAAAGGCATAGTAAGCGCTAGGCATTACCGACTGTATTTTAAGAAAAGCGAAGAGAGAAAGACACAGTCGGTGCTAGGCATTGTCGATTGTGTTTTAAGAAGAGCGGAGAGGAAAAGACACCGTTGGCGCTAGGCATTGCCGGCTGTATTTTAAGAAGAAGAAGTGAAAGGAGATAGGGATGAGATGAAGAGAGAGAAACAGAGATAGAGACGAGAAGAAGAGAGAGAAAGAGAGATAGAGATGAGAAGAAGAGAGAGAAAGAGAGATAGAGACGAGAAGAGAGAGAAAGAGAGAGATGAGAAGAAGAGAGAAAAAGAGAGATAGAGAGGAGAAGAAGAGAGAGAAAGAGAGATTGAGATAAGAAGAAGAGAGAGAAAGAGAGAGAGAGACAGAAGAAGAGAGAGAAAGTGAGATAGATACACAAAGAAGATAGAGAAAGAGATAGAGATGAGAAGAAGAGAGATAGAGATGAGAATATAAGAGAGAAAGAGGGGAGGAGAGAGAATGTTACCTTACCAAAGAAAACCAGCCCTTTTCTTCTCTCTCCTCTATCTATAAGACACACCTATGAGCTGAAGCAAAAATGAAGTCTTTATTGAATATTTAAGAATGAACCCAAGGGGATTTTACAATTTGGCTTTACATACGTATATAGAATTGGTCCGAAACATGGGTGGACACCTAAAAACTACCTAGAATTGAAGATAATTACAATTTAATTGAATTAAAAGAAAATATAAAAATGAGTGCAAAAGGACTATTTTACCCCTGCTTAATAATGTGTGGAATTCTAGAACAGTCCCTACTGCTACCCGAGAACTTGCGTGATCGTTAATGATTGATTTAAGGTTGTTATGATGCCTGTTTGATCGAAAGATGTGCGTCTTCTTATGGGGCTCGCCATGGCGATCAATTTGATACCAACTTTGAGCCATGAATCATGTTTTTAAGCCATGATCAGGAAACTTGAAATTTACTTGAATCTTGAAAACTTTGGATCGATTGTGTGCTGGTTTCTTAATTTTTTTCTTCATTTTCTTCGCTGATTCACACTAAGCATACCGTCATGATCACGTTGCAACAAACACAGCTCAATTTCGTGTCTGAATGAAGATTTCGTCATCTTGAGTTTTTTGCCAGAATGTTGAAATTCGACGGCTAGAATTTAGAGCAGCTTCAACGCCTCCATGTGTGAAATCCAACAATTCATCGTATGCAGGGTACGGAGCAGAGATAGCCACTGACCCCACGCACATAATGCAATTGGTTTCGTACCGATTAGGTACGCGAGAGCCATGATTTGACCGCTCGAGTGAGGCATGCCGTTGCTGAATTTTGTACAATTTTCTTCACGGATCAGTAAATTCTATCTAGTTTTTCTCCCTACTCGGGAATCATCAAGGGGCGTACCACATATCAAAATGCTCGTCTTGATGAGACGAACATGCTCACATAATTTGAGAGCTATTTGATTTGGAATGAGTGAGATATATGATCTGAAAGTCACTGCCCGTGACTGTAAAAGCAACCACCTTTAATGGCGTTTTGATGCAGGGTGGCCACACGGAAATAGTGTGCGACCTACTCCTTTTGGTATTTTACCCATAAGTTTGTCCTAGTGTGCTCGATTAAGCCAAAACTTGACCCATAAGGGTTTTTGACCATGTCGTATTCAATGGCAGTGGTCCGACTGCTGTTTGACGCACCAAAAATATAATTCTACTTACAATGAAACTTGACAGGTGACCATTGGAGTACTGATGAAGATCTTGATCGATTCTACGACCATTCTGAGACTGCTTAAATTTCTACTATTTTGTAGGCTTTATTGACTAGCATCCTCTTTATTCCGCATCGGGGACCAAGGTGCTGAAGAATGCATTCAAACACTGTTGTCCATGACAGAGGAGAGATAATAAGGAAGAACATAGACGGTGATAGGTTCTACCGTCCATGTCAGGAGAAAGAGAATAAAAAAGAACATGGACAACGTAGGTTCCGCTGTCCATGATGAGAGGGAGAGAGAGAGAAAATAAAAGATGCATGTGGTGATAAGCATTGTCATGCGCGTTAGAAGGACTCAGACATGACCTGCCCCATCACTTGGAAAAGGACCCGGTTCAGTGTCCTTGTCAAATAATATGAGATGAAACGTTGTGCGCGGTGATGAGCATCGTCGTACACAACATTGAGAAAGAGGAACTTGGACAGAGACCCTGCTCACCACTCGGGTTAAGGCTCGACTTACTATTTGTTCAAGGAGACAAGAAAGGAAGGAGAATGTCATGCTCGATGATGTGTACCACATTACATGACTAAGGAGGAAAGAGAAAGGAAAGTTAGAGAGAGAAAAGGTAAGACTGAGAAGAGAGGAAGGGGGAAAGAGAGACATGAAATGGCCCACTGCCGTGCATGTTGAGTGAAGAGAGATAGTGACAGTAAGAGGAAGAGAGAAAATGATAAAGAGAAGGAGAAGAGGAGAGAAAGATTGAGAGAAGGAGAGGATGAGAGAGAAATAAAGAAGAGGATGAGAGAGAAGAGAGGAGGAGAGAGAAAGAAAGAAGAAGAGAGAGAAGAGAGGAGGAGAGAGAAAGAAAGTTACCTTCATCGAGAGGTATCAAAATTTTTATTCACTCTCCTCTCTCTCTCTCTCCAAGACGTGCCCACAATATCAATGTAAAACTCTCAAATTTTATTCATGAGATTGAAGCTTGAGGGAAGTCGTTTACAATTAGGTTTAGTATGTATTTATAGAATTGGGCCTTAAACATGGGTGGATGCCCAAAATATGACTTAAATGATGGTAATTACAATTTTTTTGAAATAAAATAAAATGTAAAAATGGGTGAAAAAATGATGGATTTTCCCCTGCCCAACAATACATGAAATTCCAAAACAGTCCATGTCGCTGCCCTAGAACGTGCGTGATCTTCCATGGATGATTCGGGGTTGCTCCGACACCCATTTGACCGAAAGATGATCACTTTCTCGTTGGGCTCAGCATGACGATCGATTTAGTACTAACTTCGATTCATGGATCGCATTTTTAGGCCACAATCATGCGATTTGAAATTTGTATGAATCTTCTGATCCGTTAAGAAAGTTGTAGGAAAATCAGCAGCAACACGCCTCCTTCGAGCGGTCAAATCATGGCGCTCGCGCCTCGAATTTATGTGAGACTAGTTCCATCATGTGCGTAAGGTCTAGGGTTATCTCTGGTCCGAATCCCGTGCATGATGAACGATCGAATTTCAAACAAAAACCCAATAAATTGATTTTAAATTATGACACCAGAGTTCCAGATTCCGGCCATAACCCAAAAGTTGCGAAATCTTCGTCCGGGCGCGAAATCAAGTTGCGTTTATTGCTACGGGATCGTGACTGTATGGTTAGTGTGATCCAATGAAGAAATCATGAAGAAACATCAAGGAACGAGCATACTATCAATTCAAAGTTTTTATGATTCATCCAAATTTCAAGTCACATGATCGTGACTTAAAAACATGATCCATGGCTTAAAGTTCGTATCAAATCGATTGACATGTCGAGCCCTACAAGAAAACAATCATCTTTGGGACAAGCAGGAACTAGAGCAACCCCGGATCATCCACAGAAGATCATGTATATGTTTAAACATATTTTTCAGCACCTTGGTCCCTGATGTGGAATAAAGAGAAAGCAGGTCAATAAAGCCTCAACATACAGTGGAAATTTTGACCATCTCAGAATAGCCACAGAACTAGTCAAGACCTTCATAACCACTTCAAAAGGCCACCTGTCATGTTTCATCGCAATCAGACATATCTAATGCAGTGAACACAAAGAAACAATTTCGGTAAAATCCACCTTTAGCACCCTGAAATGGACTCCATAATTAGAACTATATTTTTGGAACGTCAAACAGCTGTGAGACCACCGCCATTCGTTTCGACACTGTCAAAATACCTTATGGGTCAAGTTTCAACTTAATCGGGCACTCCAAGATGAAGTTATGGGTAAAATACCATAAAGGAATGGGTCGCACACTATTCCCATGTGACCACCCTGCACCAAAACACCATTAAAGGTGGCTGTTTTCTCAGTCACTGGCAGTGACTTTCAGGGCCTATATCTCACTCGTTCCAAGTCGGATCTCACTAAAAATTTGTGAGCAGCTTCGTGTCATCAAGACGAGCGTTTTGATAGATGGTACACCCGGTGACGATGCCCAAGCAGGGAGAAAAACTAGAGAGAATTTGTTGATTCGTGAAGAAAGCTGTAGAAAATTCAGCAGCAGCACGCCTCACTTCGATGGCCAAGTCACGACGCTGGCATACCCGATCAATACGAAACTAATTGCATTATGTGCGTAAGATCCGAGGTTATCTCTGGTATGAACCTCGCGTACGACTTACAATTTTATTTCACACACGGAGGCGTTGAAGCTGCTGTAAGTTCCAGCCATTGAATTTCAAGATTCTGAACAAAAACTCAAGACGACGAAATCTCCGTCCGGATACAAAATTGAGTTGCATTTGTTGCAACTTGATGGTGACCGCTTGCTCAGTGTGACTCAGTGAAGAAACTAAAGAAAAACATCAAGAAACAAGCACACTATTGATCTAAAGATTTAAAGATTCATCCAAAAGTTAAGTTTCATGATCATGTCTTAAAAACATGATTCATGGCTCGAAGTTGGTATCAAATCGATTGTCATGTTGATACCTACAAGAAAATAATCATCTTTCGATCAAATGAGCATTAGAGTAACCCAGAATCAGTCATGGAAGATCACACAAGTTCTCGGGCAGCAGGAGGGACTGTTATAGAATTCCACACATTGTTAGGCAGGAGCAAAATAGTCCCTTTGCACCCATTTTTAGTATTTTCACCCAATTTTATATAAACATGCAAAGCTAAATTTTATAGATACATACACAATTCTTCAATATTCAATAAAGACTTCATTTTTGCTTGAGTTTGTGTATGTCTTGGAGAGAGAGAGGAGAGAGAAGAAAAAGACTGGTACCCCTCGATAAGGTAACTTTTTCTCTCAACCCCTCTTTCTCTCTCCTATTTTTTCTATTCTCTTTTCTCATCTCTATCTCTCTTTCTCTCTCCTCTTTTCTCATCTCTATTTCTCTCATCTTTTCTCATCTCTATCTCTCTTTCTCTAGTCTCTATCTCTTCCTTTCTCTCTCATCTCACGCTTTCACTTTCCTGCGTTCATCTTTGTCTCTTTCTCCCTCTTCCTCCTCTAGTCTATCATGTGTCTGTTCTTCTTTCTTTCCTCCATCCATCCATGGCATACCTCTTGCCTGGTGTGATGTCTTCTTGCTTCTAAGACACAAGCAGTGGGTTGGGTCTTAACCTAAATGGTGGGCCAGGTCTCTGTCAAAATTCCCTCTCTCTCTCTTATCCCAGACGACGGAAGTCCATCGCAGTCTGGCTTTCACTCTTCTGCTTCTTCTGACTCAGTCGGCGAAGCCTCAGTGCCGCCTGTATCGCTTTTGTCCTCTTATGACTCAATCAGCGAAGCCTTAGCGTCTACTGTGTCTCCTTGCCCCTCTTCTTCTAACTTAGACGGTGAAACCTCATCGTCGCTTGAGTTTTCTCCTTTCTTTTGTCGCAGATAGTGAAGCCTTAACGCCGCTTGAGTTTTCTCCTTTCTTCTATCCCAGAAGTTGAAACCTTTTCTTTTCTCTTTTTCTCAAAGCTCAGCTGGCGAAGCCGTAGCGCTGCCTGTGTCTTTCCTTCCCTCTTCTTCAGTCCCAGCAGATGGAGGTCCATTGCCGTCTGTGTCTCTATTCCTCTTCCTTCTCTCTCTTACTCCACTCTGTTTCTCCCTTAACCCCTCTTATGCTCTTCTTTCTTCTTTTTCTTTCCTCCTTTTCCTATTCATATCTTCTTCTTTTCTTATCACCTTCTATCTCATCTCTCTCTTTCAGATCTATCTTCTTTCTCTTACTCTCCCATTTGATCAAGAAGGGTTGAGACTAGCCTTCAATGGCAGTCCTATCGTTTAGCTGTAATGTTGTTGTGCTGGTCATAGTTACTATGCTTACTTTATTATCACGACAGACAAGTCATTGTGTCTAGCTAGTTGGTATTGGTACAGTCGTCTAGTAGTAACTCTGTTGAGCCGGTTTGAGCTACCAAGCCCATTTTACTACCACGATAGGTCAATTACCTACTAGCCAGGTCACTGTGTCCGTCTCACTACTCAATAAAATTCTTCTCACCCCAATCTTTATCCTCTCAATCTTCTCATCGTTTGAATGTGCATGTCTATATACGTTCACCTGAAGGCAAGGTGTGGCCCCTTGACCTACCTGTCTTGTAACATTTGCCATATGTGTGTGATTACAGAAATAGAAGAATACAGGTCAAGAGAAGCGATTCTGATCCAGTTTTATGACTGAGGGGCTTTCTTCGTGATCTAAGAGGGTGCCCATGTTTGAACTATTTTTCATCACCTTGGTTCCTAATAGGAAGCAGGTCAATAAAGCTTACGAAACAGTGGAAAATTCCTGACAGTCTCATAATGGCCCCAGAATTCCTCAAGATCGTGATCAACACTTCGAAAGACCACCTGCCAAGTTTCATCACGATCAGACATGTCTAAGGCAGTAAACACAAAGAAATAGTTTTTGGAAAATTGGCCTCTAGCACCCTGAAATGGACCCTAAACTAGAGCTACATTTTTGGTGTCTCAAATCATTGTGGAACCACCGCCATTAGACCTGGCATGCTCGAAAATGCCTATGGGCCAACTTTTGGCTTGATCAGATACTCCAAAACAAAGATATGAATAAAACATTGAAAAAAGAGAGGTCGCACACTATTCCCGTATGGCCTCACTGCACCAAAACACCATTAAAGGTGGTTGTTTTTACAGTCACAAGTAGTCACTTTTGGGGCCCGTATCTCACTCGTTCCAAATCAGATTGCTGTCAAATTTAGTGAGCATATTCATCTCATCAAGACAAACAATTCTATGTATTGCATGCCTTGAGACGATATCCGAGCAGGGAGAAAAGCTAGAGAGAAGTTTCCAATCCGTGAAGAAGTTAAAGAAATTTCAGTAGCGACACGACTCGCTCGATGAACCAAATCATGATGCTCGCACAACGGATCAATGCAAAGCTAATTCCATTGTGTGCGTAAGGTTCAAGGCTATCATTAGACCGAACAATGTACATGATGGACGGTCAGATTTCATGCACGAAGCTGACGAAGGTACTGAAATTTCGACCTTTGAATTCTAGATTCCGATCAAAACTCAAAAGTTGTGAAATCTTCGTTCGGGCTGCAAATCGCGTTCTGATTGTTGCCACGCGATCGTGATGACATGCTTAGTGTGCTACGATGAAGAAATCAAAGAAAAAAATTAAGGAAAGACTGCACTATCGATCTGAAGTTTCCCAAATTCAAACAAATTTTAAGTCTCGTGATCATGACTCAAAAAAAGGATTCATGAACTCGAAGTTGGTATCAAAACAGTAGCCATGTCGAGCCCAACATGAAAACAATAATCTTTCGATCAAACGGGAATCAGAATAACCCCGGATCAGCCACAAAAGATCACACAAGTTCTCGGGCAGCCACAGGGACTGTTCTGAAATTCTACACATTGTTAGGTAGGGGCAAAATAGTCTTTTTACACCCATTTCTAGAATTTCTTTTAATTCAGTTAAATCTTAATTTTCAGCAATTAGGTCTAATTTTGATCAATCCACCCATGTTTGGGTACAACTCTATATAAACAGGCACTGCCTCATTGTAAAACAAGAAGCAAGCCCTCGGCCTTCAGTTGATTTTTGAGAAGATTGAATAGAAATTTTGCTTCCTTGCTTGAGCCTGTGAGTACAACTTGGAGAGAGAGAGGAGAGAGAAGAAAAGGGCCACTATGCTTCGAGCAGGCAAATTCTCTCTCCTCCACTCTCTCTTCTCTCTCTTCTATCTCTATTCACTCTCTTCTCTCTCTTCTGTCTCTTTTTCTTTCTCTCTCTTCATCTATCAGTCAGCGAGACCTAGTGTCGGTTGATTTTCTCTCTCTTCCTCTGTCAATCGGTGAGAGCTAGTGCCGGTTGGTCTTCTCTCTTTTCGTCTATCAGTCGGTGAGACCTAGCATCGGTTGGTTTTCTCTCTCTTCTTATGTCAGTTGATGAGACTTAGCATCAATTGGTTTCCTCGCTCTTCATTTAACAATCGATGAGTCCTAGCACCAATTAGTTTTCTCTCTCTTCCTCTGTCAATCGGTGAGACTTAGCACCAGTTGGTTTCCTCTCTCTTCGTCTATTCATCAAAGAGACATAGCGCTGGTTGGTTTCTCTCCATTCGTTATCCATGGGTGAGACTTAGCACTAGTTGGTTTTCTCTCTCTTTATTTGACAGTCGGCGAGACTTAAAGACAATTGGTTTCCTCTCTCTTTATCTATCAATCAGCAAGACCTAGTGCTGATTGGTTTTCTCTCTCTTCCTCTATCAGTTGACAAGACTTAACGTCGATTGGTTTCCTCTCTCTTCTTCTATCAGTCGACGAGACCTAGCATCGATTGGTTTTCCTCTCTCTTCCTCCACCAGTCGGCAAGACCGAGCACCGGTTGGTCTTCTCCCTTCTCTTCTTCTGCCAACTGGCGAGACCTAGCGTCGGTTAGCCTTCTCTCTCTTCTTCTGTCAACTGATGAGACCTAAGGTCAGCTGGATTTCTCTCTCTTCTTCTTTCAGTTGGCGAGACCTAGCTCCAGTTGATTCTTTTCCTCTCTCTCTCATCTTCTGATACAGTTGGCAATGTCTAGCATCGACTGCATGTTCTCTCCCTTCTTCTCCCTCCTTTTCTCCTTCTTCACTCTCCTTCTGTCCATTCCCTTTTTCTTTTTAACCCTTACTCTACTTCTCTCTCGTTCGACCAAGAGAGATTGGGGTTAGCATCTCATGGCAGTCCTGTCGTCTAACCGTAATGTTGTTATGCCAGGTTCGCTTGGCCCACTTTACTGCCACGACAGATTGACCATCGTGCCTAGCTAGTCGATATCGGCAATAGCGTCTAGTAGCAATTTCGTAAGCCAGTCTCAGTTATCGAGCCCATTTCACCACCACGTTATGTCAATTATCCATCAGCCTAATCACTGCCCTGACCTTCTCGCTTGGTCAAATCCTTCTCTTCCTCCATTCTCTCTTTCTTCTTTTTGAATAAACATGCTTGCGTATGTTCATCAATGAGGAAAAGGGTGAGGCCTGACCCACTTGTCCCATAACCTTTGTCATATAAGTGCGTGATTGCAGAAAGCAGAAAATAAGAAGAATACGAGCCAAGGGAGGCGATACAAAACCAGTTTCATTACTGGGGACTTTCTTCGTGATCTAAGATGGCATCCACGCGAGTCAACCCAAGTAAGTCTCTAACCCACCTTTTAAATTCCTCTCTCACTGGTTGGTAACACCTGCCCCAATTTTTGAACGAGGTTCCAGAGAGAGAGATCTCATGAATGCCCCTGGTCTCTCTCGAAACCTGAGACATGAGTCGCCTGATCCCCTAGGGATCCGGAGGGTGAGATCGACGCACCTAACTAGCTTGGCGACTCCACTGGGGACCTACTACCCCTTAGTAGGATCGTTCTTGTTTGGCTAGTTTCTTCTTTATTTGTTTTCATCATCTTTTCACATTCACTTATGACAGCTGGGTTTTGTAACCCATTTATCCAGATCGGGGATTTTCTTATCCCCTTATTTGAGAGTGTCCCTAGGGAACAAGGTCCTTCGATTTCGTTCCTGACCACCCTCTTGATCAAAAACCCCTTGTCTAGCTCCCAGGTCTTAACCTGGACCGGTGTGAGGAGGGACTTGAAGGACCCTCACTTCCCATCTCTTCCCTTTGGTGGAAATTCAACCAAGGCACCTTGCATGGGCGGCACTTATGTTGCCCCACACAGCATGCACCCAGCCACCGGCAAGTCACTTACATGTCATGTTTCTGAGGTATGCTGGAAGGCTGCCCAGTCCCTCTTTGCAAAAGGCAAGCGAATTATCATTGCTTCTGCGGGTCACCATGAAGCTACCCCCCACATTCTTACACCAGGGGTGTCTATCCCTAGAGGCTTAACACAGAGAGGTGAAAACCCCACGGTCTCAACCCCTTACACACACAACAAGACTCGTGGGTCACCCACTCGAGTCACATTTGGGGCAACCCTTCTGTTACCTTAAGTCCGTGTCCAAGATCGAACCTCCGAGGCCAGATCCTCCACACGCCACTCATGTGCATCTCACTACTCTGGGCAACGCCATTATTGTACCAACCCAAGTATACAGGAGACCACCTCCTCGTCCTCCTCTCATGCACACACAAGTGCACCCTGTAAGGGGCATGCCTGCACCTATTCTCTTACAGACACCTGCTCATAGTTCTCAGCCTCTTAAAGCTAGCTCACGTGTAAGAGCCCGGGTGGAACCCCAGGTCCCCCAAGATTCTTCTTCAAGGGACACACACGCGTTGCCATCTCAAGCCTCCCCTCATCCTCGACTCTGCCCTCCTTATGAGTTAACCCTGCTTCCTCTTGCTCCTTCTTCATCGAGCAACCACCTTCAGCCTTGATACTAGAAGGTTTTCCCCAAGAGTACCATCCTGAACCAGCCCCAACACTTTGGTCATGTCTCTAGAGCTCGTAAGAGAGCTTGGGGCATGACCTAACAGAAGATCGAGTCCTTCATCCTCCCCAGCCCAAGATGACTCTAGTTCCTGACCCTCATCCTTTGCCACACCTGATGAAGACAACTCTCTCTTGTGCAAGAAGAGTTGACCAACCACAACCAAGATTACAGTTTTCGTAAGAGGTCCATCAAAACCTCAAGGCTAAACGCGATAGAGGTCTAGAAATTTTGACTAGAGAGGTGACCAAGGCAGTCAAAACAGCCAATTTTGATGACCCTCTTCACCAGAATCCCTTATACCCCCATTAGATGATGAAGCCTGAAGAAGAGCTCTATGAGCCCTGTGCTGTGGTTACTGTCACAGAAGAAGACCGAGCCACTCAACAACCATAGTCCCAAGACCGTCATGAACTGGCCCCACAGCCACGGTCCCAAGACCTTCGCGGATCGGTCCAAACGTGATCTGCGTACAAAAGTCGAGTTCAATCAGGGCAAGCTCCCCCTTACTGACTAACCTACCATGTCTGACCCGTCAAGCTCACAAACCTTCTATTGCCACTAGCGTTGACCTCCCATGAGAAAAGGTCAGTGTAATGGTTGTAAGCGAGCTCAGTGATGTGCAGGGGGATCGCATGAACAAGTTTGAGGATATGGTACATGTGATAATGGAAAAGATCGATCGTATTGATGCTGCATGCCAGTCGGCTAGCATGAGGTCAATTGCCATCACTCTGATGGTATACCTCCACAGCAACCTCCTCCATCTACCTCGCAGGACAATTTTGTCCCTCATCCGATCTCTCAGTCCGATATTGACGCTATGGTCACACATAGCCTAAAGAACAGACAAATTTCAGGCATACAAAGGGCGACGCCTTATCAAAGTCCGTACCCCTCCTATATTGATCAAGTCTCGTTCTCCTCAGACTATAAGAAAGGGAAGTTTCCTCTATTAAGTGAAACCACCTCCCCAAACCAGCATATCGCCCACTTCCAAGCAACATATCAGGAAACGGCAGCTGACGGGAGACTTCTTCTCCGCCAGTTCACCGAGACCCTTGATGGCCTGGAATTTCAATGGTATGTATGACTTCCTCCAAACTCGATGCAGACATAAGAGGAAATGGAGAAACTATTCTATCAACGCTTCTATGAGGTCGAGAGAGCGGATCAAACCATCGTGCTTCTCACCTTGACTCAAGACCCCAATGAGCCTATAGATCAGCTCATATCAAGATGGAGAAACTTGGCGTCCTGCCGTCCTAATCCTATGCTCGAGAAGGAAGCAGTCCAAAATTGCATGCAGAATATGCAATATGAAATCTCTCTACATGTCGAGGCCTCCAATCCAACCTCCATGTCAGAGTTGATCCCTAAATGAGTTCGCATAGAAAGTTTGTCATGCCATCACGGTGCGGCACGACAACCATCTACAAATTCAGCAAGTGACTAGACCAATGGTAGCTCTCGGAATAACACACCGGGCAGCCAATAGAAAGAGGTAATCAGTCCAGCCGTCATGGTCACTGATTCAAAAAAGGCTTCCTCCCAAACTTTGGACCTCTTTAATAGGGTAAACCGTGGCAACAGTAACACCCCAGGTTGGCAAGCAACAACTGCCGTAAAATAGGGTACCTCCACCAGCCAACTTTGATCAGAAGGATTATCTCTTAAGGCATAAGAATAAGGTCTCTCCCTTCGAGAAGGAATGGGTCCCTGCATTGTTCCAGTTATTATTAGAGCAGAATATGATCCAGCTTCCAGAAACCAACTTCCTCGAGCAATCTGGCCTTGAAGATCAGGTGAATTATTGTGCTTACCATCGAAGGATTAATCATCCAACGGATGAGTGCTACACGCTGAAGGACCTCTTTGAGGCCCTGATTCTGAAGGGTCAGATAAAGCTTGAAGACCTAAAAACGACCTTCCGGGAAGCTGAAGCCTCCCATGTTGTAATCATTCAGGAGGATGATGAAGTGCCTAAAATTCTCTACGCCTTCTTCACTATAATGCTTTAAGAAGGCATAATCACACCGAAACAGGCAAGGCAACCCCTTCGCCTTATTAAGGGGTCTGAAGATCGTTGGTGTCCATACCATCAGAAAAGAGGTCATTACTTGTCAGAATGCATAGCTTTCCTTGACACATTCACAAAGAATATGTGGGAGTATTAAGAATTCTACAATCTTCCAGTAAGTGATCCTCAAATGACTTCCTCATCGGGGCAAGAAGATCTCACAAGGCAGGGCCTTCCCATCAATGATTCAGACGTTGCGAAACCCTCAACTTCGCAGCCATGGATGATCAACCATGGTCGAAGAAGACTGAAGTCTTTGAGGCGAGGAGCAGTTCGTTAAGCTAAGGCAGTTCACCAGCTCAGCGAGATGAATCACACATTACCTCGAAAAACCAGAAAGAGACAGGCACGAAGGGCTACTCGCCGAAGAAACAAGACCTCTACACTCATAGTCGAGCAGGAATTTCTCAGGCCCCTTCTTCTGTTGCCAACTTTGCTAGACTTCAACCACAGCACGATCCTTTTTCCTTCTTCATCCTGTCAAGAAGACGTTTTTGTGACATCTTCCACTCAGTAAACTTCCAATGAGGGTGACGACCTTAAAAGCACTCCCCAACGGTCTGAGCAAGAGAAAGACCTAAAAGATCCCTTGCACCCTTCCAATCCTGGTGATGATGTAATAAACTGCCAAGATCAATTGATGAGGGGAACGACCTTAAAAGTCCCGCACTTTCCAACCATTCTCCACCTTTTTCTCCTGCTTGTCATTCTCTTATGTCTTCTGTAGGTACGACCTTGACGTGCCCAGACTTCGAGGATCTCGACTAGGAATTCGAAGGAATCAATATAAATAGGACGCAGCAGAAGAGGTTGAGAAAGAACCTGTCATAAGCAGCAAGATTCTTAACAATTATTGATGCTCTGACAGTTAAAGCTAAGGCAGAGCCACCTTCATCAAAGAAGCGCAAGAAGTCAAAGCTAAAAATACCCTAGTGGCCCCCTGAGTCTGACTTCGAGCAGAGATTGAGAGAATTCAGGGGACAAAGCTTCTATTATCAGGAGGCTTACCACATGATACAAATCTGTGTAGAATCGGCTGGCTTAGAGCAATCACTCCAAGCATCCGTACAAATACCATATGCTTCGTACAAAGACACTCTTCACATCATCATTGCTTAACCTCAATTCCCCTTTGACGTTCAAAACAAGCCTCTCCAACCTGACGAGTTCACCACATTTGAGGTTGACCTTTCCGTCACTCAATTCGAAGAAGGTGTAGAAATTATGACCCACTCCGGACCTCTATCAAGGGTAGAAATGTCAGGATCATGGGTCTCTGCACTTGAGGTTGATAAAAAAATCTCTGAGAATGATGATCAAGAACTGCAAGAGGCTTAAGAAGAATGGGAAGAAGGTGGTCAGGTCACAGCTAACGAACTTGAGGAAATAAATCTTGGAGACAAAGCGAATCCCATACCCACTTTCATTTTGGCGAATATGTCTCCTGGAGAAAAATAAGATTTCACCACCTTTTTGAAAGCAAATAGAGACGTCTTTGCTTGACACTATCATGAGATGCCTGGGTTAGACCCTCAAGTAGCAGTTCACCATCTCGGCATCGATCCAACTATCAAACCAGTCAAACAGAAATCCAAAAGGTTCAGGCGTGACCTCGAGGTGCAAATAGACGCCAAAATAACCGAGCTCAGACAAGTAGGTTTCATCCGTGAAGTCAAATACCAGAAATGACTAGCAAAATATTGTTCCGATCAAGAAAAAGAATGGTCAAATTAGAGTGTGTATTGACTTTCGTGATTTGAACACCACCTATTCTGAGGATGACTTCCCGTTGCCATTCACCGAGATGCTCATTGACTCAATAGCTCACTGCAAAATCTTTTCCTTCATGGATAGATACTCTGGGTATAATCAAATAAGGATGGATGGCGCCCAAAGATGAAGAGGCCACTGCATTCTTAACTCCAAAAGGGGTCTTTTGTTACACAATGATGCCTTTTTTATTAAAGAATGCTGGGGCGACATATCAGAGAGCAATGACGACCATTTTCAAAGACATGATGCACAAAGAGATGGAGTATTATATAGATGACTTAGTGGTAAAATCTGAAGAGAAGGATGCTCAAATGAAGAACCTTGAAAAAGTATTTGAGCGACTACGTCTTCATCAACTTAAAATGAACCCGCTGAAATGTGCTTTTGGAGTGCGCTCCAGAAAATTCTTGGGCTTCATCATCAGACATCGAGGGCTTGAAGTTGAGCCAGTTAAGATCAAGGCAATCCAAGAAATGGCATTACCCTCTACACTTCGAGAACTGCCTCTCTTCAAGGGCAACTGGCATACATTCGCAGGTTCATCTCGAACCTCTCAGGTCGTTGTAAACACTTTACACATCTACTAAAGAAAGATACCCCATTCATCTGAGATGAAGCATGTCAGGCAGCCCTTGACGACATCAAGCATTATTTGCTCAACCCTTTAGTGCTCTCTGCACCAGTATTGAGGAAATCCCTCATTCTGTACGTGACTGCTCTAGACGAGGCACTCGAAGCATTATTGGCACAAAACAATGAAGAGGGAAAGGAGACTGCATTATAGTAGCTCAGCCATTGGATGCAAGGAGCCGAGAGGAACTATCCCCCTA
The DNA here is from genome assembly GCF_054954075.1 of Amborella trichopoda. Lineage (NCBI taxonomy): Eukaryota > Viridiplantae > Streptophyta > Magnoliopsida > Amborellales > Amborellaceae > Amborella > Amborella trichopoda. The sequence continues at coordinate 23,723,312 of NC_142347.1, read as the reverse complement.
TTGAGAAGATGTGTCTGGCTCTGATCTTCGCAGTACAAACACTCCACCATTACTTGCTAGGTCATGAAGTGAAACTTATTTCAAAAGCTGATCCTTCAAACTTTCTCTTGACACGTCTATATTTATCAGGACACCATATCAAGTGGGCATTATTGCTGATGGAGTTTGATGTCACTTATGTCCCATAAAAGGCCATCAAGGGTCAGGCCTTGGATGACTTCTAGCAGCACACCCCATGTCGACCGAATCTCCTCTATCAAGTGACCTCCCTAATGAAGAAGTATTATGTGCTGACCTTACTCTTGTGTGGGAATTATGCTTCGACGGAGCCTTCCAATCGGAACGAGGAGGCACTGTAGTAGTATTCATGACTCCTACAGGAGGAATACTGCCACTTTCTTTCTCTGTTTCTCAAGCCGATTCCCATAATGAAGCAGAATATCAGGCCCTTATAATCGGACTCGAGATAACTTTCGATCTCGTCTTGGAGCAGCTCAAGATCTATGGTGACTCTGAGTTGGTTATCCGACAGCTCAAAGGGATTTATGATGTAAGAAAAGACACCCTCAAGCCTTATCACGATACTGCAAAATCGTATATGGCCCAATTTGAAGACGTATCTCTAAGTCACATCCCCAGGAGGCTAAATTCACAGGCTGATGAACTTGCGAAACTCGACGCTACAATTTAGTTGTCCTCATCAGGACCCACGCTTGTTTGGGTGGTAGAATGGAGACATATCGAGCTAAGAACTGAAGTCAATGCAGATGACGAGAGAAATATCTTTCCCGAGTGTCCTCCTTATCTATTTGGAGCACTTCTATCCGTCAAAGAAGTAATCAAGACCGAACAAGAAATAACACAAAGTCGAGGAGCTAAGGTTCGAAATCAAGAACCACAATACTTTCACCCAATATGCACAGAAATTGAGCAGGACGAAGATTGGAGAGTTCCCATTACTAGTTTCTTAAAACATGGCTGGCTCCTAGAAGATCATGTCGAACGTAATAGTATACGTCGAATGTCTACCAAGTATACCCTCCTCGAAGGTGATGTTCTCTTTAGACGGTCATTTGACGACATTCTTCTGAGATGTGTTGACATCCAAGAGGCAAATAAGGTGTTAGAAGAAATCCACTTAGGAATTTGTGGGTTGCGCTAGTCCGGTTCTAAGCTCTATGAACGAATACGCAGGTTGGGATACTATTGGCCTTCTATGATTTATGATCCTTAAGCTACGCTAAAAAGTGCTAGGTATGACAAATACACTCCAGCCTGGTTGACCAGCCTCCAGAGCCCTTACACCCTATTGTTTCGTCATGGCCGTTCTCACAATGGGGTATGGATATCGTAGGGTCCATTGATCCCCCCTTCCACAATGGGCCATGTTTTCATCCTAGCTGCAATAGATTATTTCTCTAAGTGGGTTGAAGCGGTCCCCCTTAACCAAGTTCTTGGGACAGCGGTGGTCCACTTTGTTCGACATCATAGCATATACCACTTTAGAGTGCTCCACCATATCATATCTAACAATGGCCCTCAATTTAGGAGTCATCACATTGATCGCCTAGTTAACCAGTTTAGTTTCGAATGAAGGTACTCGACTTTGTAACACCCTCAGGCGAATGGATTAGTTGAGGCTTTCAATAAGACTTTATGCAATGTTTTAAGAAAGTCAGTATAAAAAATAATGAAGAACTGGCATAAGAAGCTTCCTGAAGCACTGTGGGTACTACTATACGAAATCCTATCGATTCCACTCCTTATTCTCTGGTTTATGGGGTTGAAGCAGTTTTACCTCTCGAAATACAAATCCATTCATTGCGAGTAGATATTCACCAGGGAATAGCCGAAGATGAGAGAGTCAAGATCCGGTATCAAGAATTGGATGCACTCGATGGAAAGAGGCTAGAGGCTCAGCAGAACCTTGAACTCAACCAAGGGAGAATGAGAGGGCTTTTGACAAGTCTGTCAAGATCCGTTCATTCACCCGTGGTGATTTAGTCTTAGCCGTCAAGAGGCCTATTGTTATGCATGGCCAGTTTAAAGGGAAGTTTGAGCCGTGGGAAGGTCCCTTTCTAGTAAAAAAGGTCTCACCCAATGGAGCTTATATACTAGCACATCTTGGTGGAGAAGAGGCAATGCCCCCTATCAACGAGTGATACCTAAAGAAGTATTATCCATGATGGGTATTCAAAAGAAAGGGACTCAACATGAGAACAAACAAGATAGTCCAAACAAAAGTCTAACTCCTTTTATTTTTCATGTAGTAAAAATGAGTTACAAGTTATAAGAACCCATTACTAGGGAGGTTACAAGTCTCTTGTATCTGAGCATAAGAGGATGGTTACAAACGAAATGCTGTGCTTTTTCTACTGCATCAGATAGTCAGAGGACGGTTACAGGCCAAAACAAATGCCTGTTCCATGAGGAAGAAGCAAACCCACAAAAGAAAGGACCTCCTCATGAAGAAGAAGTGAAACCACTTAGAGAGTTATCTTTAATTCATCTCACAAGTAAGAGGATGGTTACAGGCCAGAAGACAAAGCAAAGCCACTCCAAGAAGGTAGCCTCAGTCCATCCGAGGTGTATGTCAAACATACAAGCTAGATACCTCATCTGACATGTATATCAAACATACGACGCAGGATGCATTCGATGTGTATATCAAACATACACGATGGGCTCCTCTAGCAAGGAGCCGATTGAAAGAACACCTTGTTTACAGTGAAGGCCCTTCCATAGAACAACATAGACCCCACTCTTGTACTGCTGAATTTGGTTTCCAATAGGTACCATAGCCCACGCCACATCCTTCATCACTCTTTGTCAGCCCGTGAACATCGTCGCGTGAAGCTCATAACTGAACGTTGCAAACCATACACGTGACTTATCGACACATGTGAGTGTTATTCTCCAGACCATGATAAGCCACATGTGCTAATTAGCACCGATTGAAGCCAACGCCAGCTGGGTCCTCCTAAGGTCAGCGCTGGTTACGTGCCTAACCCCTAGCGTCGGCTACTTTGCTTGGGTGTCAACACCGGTCGTGTTAGCACTCAAGTTATTAATGCTGGTTGCCTCAGCATCAGCACCACTTTCGATTGCCTCAAGTTATTAGTGCTGGTTGCCTCAGCATCAACGTCGGTTGTGTCAGCAATCCAAGTCATCAACATCGGTTGTTTCAGCGCCAATTACACTTCTGATTAGCACCTCCCTGTCATGACTGTTTGCCTCCCGAGACTCTTCGTTTCTCAAAACTTACGTTTTTGCACCTCTTTAATGGTCACACACTTTTCAAGAACAGCGATTCACCTCCTGCAACCGTAGGCCTTCCCCACGATGGTTCACCGCGTACAGCCGTACGGCCCACCTCCCATGGCCATTTCTCTTCTATCAAAAAACTTCTAAAACTGTCAAGAAACACCTTAAAATACCGCTGGAAATCCCGCAAGACATGCGAAAATACTCACTGATGTGTTTCCTGCCTCTTCCCTAAAGAAAAATAATAGCTGGAGGCTCCTCTACTTCTCGAAAAGATTATGTAAAAGCTCTCCTTCCCCCGCTACTCTCTCTGCAACTTCGCTAAATTGTGGGCAAAGTCCGCACGCGGAAGGTCTTCTCTGTAAAACCCTTGTTGGAATCCTGCAACCTGCCAAAGAACCTTCCCCGCAGAGATTGTTGTTGAAGTCCCACTACTCATCGAAAAGTTCAAAAGAGCGCTCTCTCCTCACGGTTAAAGAAAACTTGTGCATAAGATTTTTTTACCTTCGGTGAAAATAACGGAAAACAAGATTTTACCCCCTTATATAAACTACACTGCCCTCGAATGCCCCTCACAAATTGGGAAGTCCAGTTGCGTCCAAGAGAAGCCAAGCGACAACAAGCTGGGTCGAGCTTAACATGAGACTTGAGGTCACTCTCATCAATCCATCCCCAGCGCGGGGTGGATTTCCAAAATAAACCCTAGTGCCAGTTGACCTAGCGTCGGGCATGTTTCCAAATCCATCCCTAGCGTCGGTTGACATAGCGCTGGGTGGATTTCCAAACAACCGTAGCGTCAGTTGACTTAACATTGGGTGTGTTTTCAAATACAACCTTAGCGTCGATTGACTTAGAGTCAGGTTTGTCTCCAAAATGACACTAGCGCCAGTTAACTCAACGCCAGTTGGCTTCAGATAATATCACGGGTCATTCACAATGCCAGCTAAATAGTGCCGGTTATGCTAGAACTCAGTGCCGATTGTGTTGTGAGAACTCAACGCCGGATGAAAATTCACAATAAACCATCAGGTCTACACATGGCGTCGGTCGTATTTCAAGCAGTGTATGCCCTACCACTATCCCTAATGGACTTGCACCCAAGCCGTTGCACCTAAATTGTGACCTCCCCAATGGAGCCATGAGCTGTCCCTCATCCTCTAGGAGTCACACCCATACTACGGCCAATCATCCTCAATGAAGTTAGGGTCATTCTCACTTCCCCAATACCCAGTGGGTCAGCTTCACACTAAGCTACGTTTTCTCCAGGGAGTCGGGTTACTGGTCATAAAGTCTCATCTTTCACACCAGAGAGTACCTTACCCCCTTAAAAACAACAACAAGGTCCACTTCTGCTGGTCATCCTTCATCAGGTCACCATTTCCACCTAGCCCTCAGTTTGTGAATGGTCTTAGCCATGTTATCCCTAGGGAATCAGATTATCGTCCACAGGCTTATCCCCATGGAGCTCCACCTACATGGCGATCCACACAACGGTCCATGCTGTATGACCCTACACTACACAACCTTGGTCTAGATGCATGAACCTAAACTCCGTGTCCAAACTATAGGACCTTAAACTGTAGCGGAGGACTAGTTGCATGACCTTTAACTGCATGGTCTTAGTTGTATGACTTTAAATTGCATAACTATGGTCGTAGCAGTGCGACTTTAAACTACATTATCGCGATCCGAACTATATGACCTTAAACTGTAGCAGATGTTTAGTTGCACGACCATAAACTGCATGGTCCAAACTATATGACCTTAAACCATAGTCTACGTCCCAGTCGCACGACGTTAAACTGCACAACACCATGATATGAACTATATGACTTTAAACTGTAGTGGAGGTCAAGTTGCACGACCTTAAACTTCATGGTCCTACTTGTATGACTTTAAAAGTACATAACCATGATCCAATTATATGACCTTAAACCATAGTGCACGACCTAGCTGCACAACAATAAACTATGTTGCCCAGGTCAAAGAGGCATGACCATAAACTCGCCCCCACATACACGCACACACCTTTACAAGTAGTTTCACACATGTCTTTCCTAACCTACATGTTAGTGTGCGCACATCACCTACATCATCCCCCAGTGAGTCTCACCCATGCTCACAAAACGATAAACCATCCCATCATCCATACTTGTTGTAAGTTAGTGGGTTCACCTTTCATACATCATCCATCTCTCATGGGTAGCCTCGAGCCATCTCCCCAAGTGAGCCAAACCCCCACCATACTCACTCCATGGCCTTCATAGACTGCCATCCATTACCATTACGGTCCAGCTGTATGACCTTAAACCATAGCGCATGTTCAGGCCGCATGACGTTAAATTGTTTCGCATGGGTCCCGGAGGCATGACCTTAAAAATGCCCTCACAAAAAAAAAAAAAAAAAAAATAGAAATAACGGGCATGGTGTATACCTGAATCAGGGAACGGTATGAGTAAAAATGATGGACATGCATGGTCACGAAATCATGAGTAAAAGAGTTTTGTGAATAAAACCTGGGCACTGTGAAAACCCGAAAGTGCATCGCGAGTAAAAATGGACAAAAAGGGTGGACATGGCCAAAACGTCATGAGTAAAACCGCTTCCAAAGTTAAAGAAAAAATTCGTAAAGGACGCTTCGACCAATAAACAGGTTGATGCAACATTCACTTCCATAGGTGACTTCAACCCGCACTCCCTTCATCATCTAGACATCCAACAGGGTGTAGACATAAAAATCATCCCTGGACATTGCTTCTTCAATTCTGGGTGAGCAGGTAGCCCAGTCGATATCCTTCTCCAATCCTGGGTGAGCAAGTAGCCCAATCGATGTCCTCCTCCAGTCCTGGGTAAAACGTTAGCCCAGGCGACATCCTTCTTCAGTCCTTGGTGAACAGGTAGCCTAGTTGATGCCCTTCTTCAATCCTGAGTGAATAGGTAGCCCAGTCGATGTCCTTCTCCAGTTCTGAGTGAACAAGTAGCCCAGTCGACATCCTTCATCAATCCAGGGTGAACAGGTAGCCCAGTCGACGTCCTTCTTCAGTCAAGGGTGAATAGGTAGCCCAGTCGACGTCCTCCAGTCTTGGGTGTGAAGGTAGCCCAGTCGACATCCTTCTTCAGTCTTAGGTGAGCAAGTAGCTCAGTTGACATCCTTCTTCAGTCTTGGGTGAATAGGTAGCCCAGTGGATGTCCTTCTCCAGTCTTGGGTGAGCAGGTAGCCCAGTCGACATCCTTCTTCAGCTTTGGGTGAATAGGTAGCCCAGTCAATGTCCTTCTTCAGTCTTGGGTGAATAAGTAAGGCCAGTCAACATCCTTCTTCAATCCTAAGCGAGCAGGTAGCTCAGTCGACGCCCTCCTCAAGTCCTGGGTGAACAGGTAGCCCAGTCGACATCCTTCTCCAGTCTTAAGTGAGCAGGTAGCCCAGTCGATGTCCTCCTCCAATTCTGGGTGAACAGGTGGCCCAGTCAACAACCTTCTTTAGTATTGGGTGAAAAGGTAGCCTAGTCAACATCCTTCTCTAGTTCGGGGCGAGCAGGTAGCCCAGTCAACGTCCTCCTCTAGTCCAGAGTGAATAGCTAGCGCAATCGACATCCTTCTTCAATCCTAGATGAACAGGTAGCCTAGTCGACATCCCTCTTCAATCCTTAGTGAACAAGTAGCTCAGTCGACATCCTTCTTCAGTCTTGGGTGAACAGGTAGCCTAGTCGATGTCCTTCTTCAGTCAAGGGTGAATAGGTAGCCCAGTCGATGTCCTCCAATCCTGGGTGAGCAGGTAGCCCAGTCGACATCCTTCTTTAGTACTGGGTGAATATGTAGCCCAGTCGACATCCTTCTCCAGTCGTAGGTGAGCAGGTAGCCCTGTCGCCATCCTTCTCTAGTCATGGGTGAACAGGTGGCCCAGTCGACAACCTTCTTCAGTTCTATGTGAAAAGGTAGCCTAGTCAACGTCCTTCTCTTGTTCTGGGTGAGCAAGTAGCTCAGACAACGTCCTCCTCTAGTCCTGAGTGAATAAGTAGCCCAGTCGACATCATTCTTCAATCCTGGATGAACAGGTAGCCCAGTCGACATCCCTCTTTAGTCCTTAGTGAACAAGTAGCCTAGTCGATTTCAGGTCTGGCTGACAACATAGCCCAGTCATTATCCCTTCTTCAAGGACCTTCTCCCCATGCATGGAGTGTGCTTGCCTTCTCCTCGTCTTACAGACCTCCTCCCCATGCATGGAGTGTGCATGCCTTCTCCTTCTCTTATAGACCTCCTCCCCATGCATGGAGTGTGCATGCGTTCTCCTTCTCTTATAGACCTCCTCTCCATGCATGGAGTGTGTATGCCTTCTCCTTCTCTTATAGACCTCCTCCCCATGCATGGAGTTGCCTTCTCCTTCTCTTATAAACCTCCTCTTCATGCATGGAGTGTGCATGACTTCTCCATCTCCCTCTCTCCATGAGGCTAGGTGACAAAGTAGCCCAGTTGTCATCTTTCCAAGGTAAAAACTGTCAAAGCCAAGGCGGAACTTGCCAGAGACTTCAGCTCGCCTAGCCAACACGACTAGAACTTTGGGATCGGCTAATAGAAGCTGCCCCGACTGGACTCGATAGACGAGACCAATAGTGTTACTCTGATCTTCAAAAGAAAACCTGGTGTAGCAACAAACAAATGCCTCCAAATAAGCCTCTTCTCCCCCTAAAGTCTCCATGAACGGACCCGCGAACAATGCATCTTAACGTCTGAGCAGCCTAGTTACACCATTACATGAATCTCCTCGGCATTCATGTGGTCCTGTGGCTAGGAAGGAGAAAAGTAAAAGTCAAAGGAAACTTTCCAAATGATTTTCCTTGTCGCTTCTCTTGAAGCACAAAATTCGGCGAGGCAAGATGTTTGAATATATTTTTCATCACCACGGTCCCTGGTAGGAAGTAGGTCAATAAAGCCTCTGAAACAATGGTAAATTATTGACAGACTCAGAATGGTCCTAGAATTGCTCATGATCGTCATCAGTACTACAAAATACTACCTACCAAGTTTCATCACGATCAGACATGTCTAAGGCAGTGAACACAAAGAAACGTTTTCAAAACATTGGCCTCTAGCAGACTAAAACGGACCCTACAACTGGGGCTACAATTTCGGAGACTCAGATCACTATGAGACCATCGTCATTGGTTTCGACACGATCGAAAACCCCTATGGCCAAGTTTCAGCTTGATCAGACACTCCAGAACAAAGATATGAGAAAAACATTGAAACAGGAGAGGTTGTAGAGTATTGCCGTATGGCCTTACTGCACGAAAACACCACCAAAGATGATTGTTTTTACAGTCACGGGCAGTCATTTTTGAGGTTTGTAACTCACTCGTTTCGAATCGGATCTCTCCCAAATTTGGTGAGCGTATTCGTCTCATCAAGACAAACAATTCGATATTTGACATGCCCGGAGACGATATCCGAGCAGGGACAAATTCTAGAGAGAATTTGCCAATCCGTGAAGAAGTTGCAAAAAATTCTTGCAGCGACACACCTCGCTCGATGAACAAAATCATGATGCTCGAGCAACGGATCGACGCAAAAGCAATTCCATTGTGTGCGTAAGGTTCAAGGCTATCATTGGACCGAACCATGTACATAATGGATGATCAGATTTCATGCACAAAGCCGATGAAGTTTCTTAAATTTCGGCTGCTGGATTCCAGATTTTGGCCAAAACTCAAAAGTTGTGAAATCTTTGTTCGAGTTCCAAATCGTGTTCCAATTGTTTCCACGTGATCGTGATGACATGCTTAGTGCGCTAAGATGAAAAAATAACATAAAAACATTAAGGAAAGACCACAATATCGATCCGAAGTTTCTAAGGTTCAAACAAATTTCAAGTCTCGTGATCATGACTCAAAAACATGATTCATGACTCGCAGTTGATATCAAAACAATCGCCTTGTCGAGCCCTACAAGAAAACAAAAATCTTTCAATCAAACAGGCATCAGAACAACCCTCGGTCAGCCACGAAAGATCACGTAAGTTCTCAGGCAGCCACAGGGACAATTCTAAAATTCCACATATTGTTAGACGGGGGCAAAACAGTCTTTTTGCACCCATTTTTAGAATTTATTTTTATTCAATTAAATTTTAATTTTCAGCAATTAGGTCTAATTTTGATCAATCCACCCATGTTTGGGCACAACTCTATATAAACAAGCACTGCCTCATTGTAAAACAAGATGTAAACCCTCGGCCTTCAGTTGATTTTTTAGAAGATTGAATAGAAATTTCGATTCCTTGCTTGAGCCTATGAATATGTCTTGGAGAGAGAGAGAGGAGAGAGAAGAAAAGGGTCAATACTCTTTGAGCAGGCAACTTTCTCTCTCCTCCTCTCTCTCTTCTCTCTCTCTTCTCTCTTTTCACTCTCTTCTCTCTTCTCTCTCTCTCTTTATTTCTCTCCCTTCATCTATCAGTCAGTGAGACCTAACACCAGTTGGTTTTCTCTCTCTTCCTCTGTCAATCAATGAAAGCTAACACCGGTTGGTCTTCTCTCTTCATCTATCTGTCGGGGAGACCTAGCATTGATTGACTTTCTCTCTCTTCCTCTATCAATCGAGGATACATAACACCAGTTGGTTTCCTCTCTCTTCATCTCTCAGTCGAATATTTTGGTTTTCTCTCTCTTTCTCTGTCAGTCGGTGAGACTTAGCATTGGTTTCCTCCCTCTTCATCTATCAATCGGCGAGACTTAGAGCTTGTCGGTTTCCACTCTCTGCGTTTATCAGTTGGTGAGACCTAACATCGGTTGGTTTTCTCTGTCTTCCTATGTCAGTCGATAAGACATAACGTCGATTGGTTTCCTCTCTCTTCTTCTATCAGTCGGTGAGACCTAACGCCAGTTACTTTTCTCTCTCTTCCTCTGTCAGTCGGTGAGACTTAGCATTGGTTGATTTTCTCTCTCTTCATCTATCAGTCAACGAGATCTAGTGTTGGTTAGTTTTCTCCCTCTTCCTCTATTAGTCAGTGAGACTTAACACCTGTAGTTTCCTCTCTCTTCATCTATCAGTCGGTGAGACATAGCCCTGGTTGGTTTTCCTCTCTCTTCCTCTACCAGTTGGTGAGACCTAGCGCCGGCTGGTCTTCTCCCTTCTCTTCTTCTGCCAACTGGCGAGGCCTAAAGCTGATTGGCCTTCATCGGTTTGCTTTCTCTCTTCTTTTATCAACTGGAAAGACCTAGTGCCGGTTGGCTTTCTCTTTCTCCTTTTATCTATTGACGAGACCTAGCATCAATTGGTTCTTTTCCTTTCTCTTCCATCTTCTGATACAGTTGGTAATGTCTAGCATCGACTGCATCTTCTCTCCCTTCTTCTCCCTCCTTTCTTCCTTCGTTTCCCTCCTTCTGTTTGTTCCCTTCTACTTTTTGACCCCTACTCTGCTACTCTCTTGTTCGACCAAGAGGGATTGAGGTTAGTATCTCATGGCAGTTATGTCGTCTGGATGTAATGTTGTTACGTTGGGTTCGCTTGGCCTGCTTTACTGCCACGACAGACCGACCATGGCGCCTAACTAGTTGATATTGACAATAACAACTAATAGTGATCTCGTGAGTCGGTATCAGTTACCGAGCCCATTTCATCACCACGTTACATCAATTATCCACCAGCCTAGTCACTGCCCTGACCTTCTCACTTGGTCGAATCCTTCTCTTCCCTACATCTTTCTTTCATCTTTTTGAATACGCATTCTTGCATACGTTCATCCGAGAGGAGAAGGGTGAGGTCTGACCCACCTGTCCCAAAACCTTTGCCATATATTTGTGTGATTACAGAAAGAAGAAAATAAGAAGAATACGAGCCAAGGGTGGTGATTCCAAACCAGTTTCATTACTGGGGTGCTTTCTTCATGATCTAAGAGGGCACCCATGCGAGTTAGCCAGAGTAAGTCCCATACCCACCTTTTAAATTCCTCTCTCACCGATTGGTAACACCTGCACCCATTTTCGATTGAGGTTCCTGAGAGAACGATCTCACGAATGTCCCAGGTCTCTCTCTAAATTTGAGACGTGAGCCGCCCGATCCCTCAGGGATCCGGATGGCGAGATTGAGGCACTTAACCAGCCTGCTCGAGTAAGTCCCGAACCCTCCTTAAATTTCGCTCTCATTGGTTAGTCCACCTGCCCTTGTTGTTGAGCAAGGTTCTGGAGAGAGCGATCTCAAGTCCCAGGTTCCCTTGAAACCCGAGACGCATATCGCAAGATCACTTAGATCCGGAGGGCGAGATCGAGGCACCTAACCAGCTTGGCGACTCCACTGGGGACTTACTACCCCTTAGTTCGATCATGCTTGTTTGACTAAGTTTTTCATTTTATTTTTTGTAGCTTCACTTATGGCTTCTCGGTTCTGTAACCCATCCATCCGGATTGGGGGTTTTCGTATCCCCACATTCATGAGTGTCCCCAAGGAACAAGTTCTTTGAACTTTGTTCCCAATCCTCCTTTTGAGCAAAGAACCCAGGTCTAACTCTCAAGTCTTAACCTGGATTGGCATGAGAAGGGACCTAAAAGTCCCTAACTCCCTATCTCCTAGCTCTGGTGGAACCTCCATCAAGGCCCCTTGCATCGGCAACACTTCTGTTGCCGCGCACAACACCGACCTTGCCATCGGCAAGTCACTTGTTCGAGGTATGTGGGAAGGCGATCCTATCCCTTTCTGAAAAAAAGGCAAACAAGTTGTCATTGCTTCTGTGGGTTACCACAAGGCTACCCTCCACATTCTTGCACCACCTTGAGTCTTTATCCTTAGAGGCTCGACACATCGAGGCGGAGACCCTGGGGCCTCCACCTCTTGCACACACCATAAGGCTCATAGGTCATCCACTCGAGACGCACCTCGGGGCAACCCTTATGTTTCCTCCAGTTAGCATCTAGGATCAGACCTCCCATGGCTAGGCCCTGTACACGTTGTTCATATGCATCCCACTGCTTCGGGCAATGCCATCATTATGCCAACCAGAGTACACAGGAGGTGACCTTCTCTCCCTCCTACCCAGCACACAGAAGCACACCCTGCAAGGGACAGGATCCCACCTGTTCTCTTACAGACACCTACTCACAGTTCTCGACGTCCTAAGGCCAGACCACTTGCTCGAGCCTAGGCTGACCCCCAAGGCACCCGTGATCCTTCTTCAAGGGGCGCACATGAGTTTCCATCACAGACAGCCCCTCGCCTTAGACTCAAGAATCCTCATGATTCCACCTTGCTCATGCCTGCTCCTCCTTTATTGAGCAAAAACCTCTAGCCTGGTACGCCAAGACCTTCCCTAAGAGAACCATCTTGAACCAACGTCATCATTTTTGTCGTGTCTCTGGATCCCACAAGAGAGTTTGAGGCAAAGACCATATGGAAGATCGAGTCCTTTTTCTTCCCCGACCCAGGTTAAATTCAGTCCCTGACCCTCATCCTTTTCCACACTTGATGGAGATAGCCCTCTCTTGTGAAAGAAGAGCAGACCAGCTGTAGTCCCGATCACAGTTTTGATGCGAGGTCCATCAAAACCTAAAAGCTAAATGCGATTAGGGTTTACGGATTCTGACAAAGGAAGTGACTAAGGCGGTCGGGGCAACCAGCTCTGATGACCTTCTTCGCTTGAATCCCTTTTACCCTTTTCAGATGATAAAGCCTGAATAAGAAGTCCATGAGCCCTGTACTGTGGTGAATGTTGTAGGAAATGACTCAGCCACTCAGCAACCACAGTCCCAAGACCGTCGAGAACCGGTCCTCATGCGATCGGCATACAAGAGTCAAGTCAAGTCAAGGCATGCTGACCCCCTGCTGACCGATTTGCCAGGTGTGACCCGTCAAGTTCGTAAGCCCTCATCTCTATCTCTTTCTCTCTCCTCCTCTCGTCTCTATCTCTTTCTCTCCTCTCAGTCTCTATCTCTTTCTCTCTCCTCCTCTCGTCTCTATCTCTTTCTCTCACCTTCTCTTATCTCTATCTCTTTCTCTCTCCTCCTCTCCTCACATCTCTATCTCTTTCTCTCTCATCCTCTCATCTTTTTCTTTCTCTTTCCTCTTTTTCCTCTCTCTTGCTTCCTCTCTCTTTTCTTTCTTCTTCTTTTCTTAGCTTCTCCCTCTTCTTCTTTGTGAACACGCACGATTGAAGCAGAGCCATGCATGTCATCTTCTTCCTTCTCTTTCTCTAACCCACATGGCAATGGCAGCGTTGTGTGTGTCCAATTCTCTCTCTTTCTGCTTCTTCTCGATCTTCTCTCTATTTCTTTCTGACTAAATGTGCAAGGCGATGACAGTGCCATGCATGAACCTCTCTCTATTTAATTTCTCTATCTCACACACGCAACGATGAAAATGTCATGTGCGTTTTCTTCTCTCTCTTCTTCTTCTTCCTCTTCTCCTTCTGTCTTTATTCTCTCTGCACTATCTTTCTCTCTGTCTGAGCTTGCACGGCGATGGCGATGCTGTGCATGAATCTCTTTCTTTACCTTCTTCTCTCTGCTCTATCTTTCTCTCTATCTGAACCTGCACGGCAATGACAACGCTGTGCACGAATCTCATTTTCTACCTTCTTCTCTCTGCTCTATCTTTCTCTCTGTCTCTCTGTCAGAACGTGCACGACAATGGCAACACCGTGCACGAATCTCTCTTTCATTTTTCTTATCTCTCTGACACTGACGGTGGTGACAGTGCCATGCGTACCTCTTTCTTCTTCTCTTTCCTTAATCTTCTTTTCTCTTTCCTAACCTCTCACTCTTTCCTTCATTCTTCTTCAACTCTTTCCTAATTTCTCTCCTCACTTTCCTTTGCCCTCTCTTCTTTCCCTTCTTCTCTCTCTACTTTCCTTTCCTATTTCCTAAAATCCTCTTTCCTTCTCCCTATCTTTCTTGCCTTCACTCCTGTTTCTTTTCTCCCTCCTCTCCAGTCGTGCACAACGATGCTTATCGTCGGGTATGACGTTCTCAGCCTTCCTTTATCTTCTGAAAATATGAGCAGTGAGTCGGGCCTTAACCCAGTCGCAGGTCGGGCCTCTGTCTAAATTTTCCCTTTCTCAGGTGGTGCACGGCGATGCTCATCGCTGCACATGACATTCATTTCTCACTCCTGTCTCTCTCTATCATGGACAGTGGCAGTCCATCGCCATCCATGTCCTTTCTCTCTCCCCTTTCCTCTGTCACGGACGGCAAAAGTCATCATCGTTCATGTTCTTTCTCTCTCATCTTCTCTCTATCATAAATAGGAAAGTCCATCGCCATCCACATACTTTCTCTCTCCTCTTTCTCTGTCGTGGATGGTGGAAGTCCATCGCCGTCCATGCTTTTCTCTCTTTTCTTTCTCTCTTCTTCTCTTCTTTTCTCCCTTTTCTATTATTTCTCTCTCTTATTTTCTCTCTTACATTCTCTCTTCTCTTCTCTCTTCTTCTCTCTCTTCTTGCTCTCTGCTTTTTATATCCTTTGTCTCTCTCTTTCTTCTTCTTCTCCCTCTCTCATTTGACCAAGGGGTAAGTCTAGCACTGTCACGGTAATCTCGCCGTCGACCAATGCTGCCACCATGCCGGTCTGAGTTACCATGCCCATCTTGTTGCCACATCGAACTAGCCGGTGTACCAGGCTGGGCGGTGTTGATGTTCTGTCGTCGAGTAGTATTGTCGTTGTGCTGGTCCGTGTTACTCTGCTTGTCAATCATCATGCCAATCTAGCCACTGTGCTAGGCTAGTCACCCGGTCAAATGTCTCTTTCTTTCCTTTTTCTTCTCTCTTCTTCCTTCTCCCAATCCTCATCTCATCATTTCTTCTCTTTTCTCCTTTGAATGTGCACGCCTTGTCTACATTGACCCAAAGACAAGGTGGGGTCCTTCGGCCCACTTGTCTTGTAAAATTAACCATGTGTGTGTGATTGTAGAAACATGAGAATACAAGCCAAGGGAGGTGATTCTGAACTAGTTGTAGAACTGGGGGGCTTTTTTTGTGATCTAAGAGGGCGTGAGGAGGGGCTTAAAGGTCCCTAACTCCCCATCTCTTCGCCATGGTGGAACTTCCACTAAGGCGCCCTTCATTGGTAGCACGTCTGCTGTCGCTTACAGCATGCACCCTGTCACCGTCAAGTCACTTATCAGTCGCATTGCCGTGGTACACCGAATGGCTGCCCAGTCCCTTTCTACAAAAGGCAAGGAAGTTGCCATTGTTTATGTGGGTCATCGTAAGGCTTCCCCCCACAATCCTGTGCCACCTCGAGTCTCTATGCTTAGAGACTGAACACATAGAGGACGAGATGGGGCCTCCACCTCACACACACACGCTAAGGCTCGTGGGTCATCTACTCGGGTCACACCTCGGGACAGTCCTTCTGCTACCTCAAGTAAGCATTCAGAATCAAGACTCCTTGGGCTGAAACCTGAGCCCATGCATATGCATCCCACTGCTCGGGCCAATACCATTACTGCACCAACCCAAGTACACGAGAGACGATTCCTTCGTCCTCCCACTCAGCACACACTCGTGCACCCTGTATGGGGCAGGCTTCCACTTGTTCCCTTACAGACACGTGCTCGCAGTTCTCGGCCTCCTAAGGAAAGACCACCTGTTCAAGCCTAGGCTGACCCCCAAGTCACCTGAAATGCTACTTCAAGGGGAGTCGGAGCTGATCTATAAGTCAGTTTGCATAGAGAGTTTGTCACGCCACCATAGCGGGTCACGACACCAATCTTCAAGCTTGGGAAACAATCGGGGCAATGGTAGTTCTCGGACCAACGCCTGGGCCAACCAACAAAAAGGGGAATCAGTGCAGCTGTTACCTTCAGTGATTCTAAGAAGGCTGCCTCTCAGACTTTGGACCTCTCCAAAGGGGTAAGCACAACAAAGACAACACCTCAGATAGGCAAACAGCAGCCGTCATACAATCGGGTACCCCCACCTGCAAACCTTAACCGAGATGACTATTGGACCAGACATCAGAACAAGGTTTATCCTCTTGAGAAGGAATGGTTTCCTACGCTACTTCGACTATGTCTGAAACATAACATGATTGAGCTGCTCAAGATCAAGTTTTCCGATCAAGCTGGTCTCGATACGCATGCAAGATAGTGTGCTTATCATCGAATGGTAAACCAATAGACACCCCGCTTTAAATCTGGCAAGTTCTATGATTTTCTTGGATCCTTAGGATCACATTGACTTAGTGAACCCAAAATCCATACGTCACAGAACTTACCCTTGGACGCATAGCCATTCTGCCAACCCAGAAACACTGTTACACCTTGTTTTGACCCAAAACACTAAAAACGAGCTGTTTTAGCAAAACAATCATTAAAAATAGTAAACAAATCCGTTTTGACCCAAATTTTCTCTGAGAGATTCATAAGAGGTGGAGGAAGACACATAAATTAAAAAAATAATAATTTGGACAAGTTTTGGTTTGGGAAACACTAGTTTTCTGCTCAAATGACACAGGGCGTGTCTCCTAAGTCATCTTGCAAATACCCTATTTTACCAAAAAAATCATTAAAAATAGTAAAACAATTCGTTTTGACCCAAAATATTTCTTTTAGAAGAACACACTAGAAGTGAAAAAGGCTCAATTTGGACTAAATTTGTTTTGTATGAGACGGGCCGTGCTGCCCATCCGACACGACTCGTGCTGCCCAAATTTGTGCCCCAAATTTTGATATGTTTGACTCGAGATTTGTTGGTTATGGATGTATATCCTTTCCAATAGGTCTTGGGCCCTTGTATATCCCTTTTTTGTAGCTACTTAAGGGCAGATGAATTTAGAAATGGGAGGGATAGACGAACTTCTTCGAAAAATGCTTAAAACCCTTAGAAAACCTCTTCAAAAACCCTAGCCTGTTGAAACCCTAACCTTAATCCCAAAACCTAGATCTCTAGGGCACAAAAACCCTAGTTATAGAACCATCTCTAGGGAAAAACCATCCTGTACATCGCAGATCTGGTGGTAGTCATCCGTATCAGAGAGGCAAAGCGGACGCTAGTACTATACGGGCAAGCCCTCGAAGGCTCGGGAGTCTCAGGCCATCCAGCCCCGTTTGGTATCATTTTCTTCCTTTGTTTTACTATTTTCAATTTATTTTGATCAAATTTTTTATTAGTTTTATTTACAAAAATGGTGTTTTAAATGCTTTGGATCATGCTGGCTCCACCACAGATTTGAGAGCAAATCTGCTCGTTTTTTGGCAGATCTGGCCTCAGATCTGAATTCGATTTGTCCCACCTTCTCTAACATTTTATTTTCATCATTTTTAAGGTGTCAAATTTGTCCCACCTTCACTAGATAGATCTGTTAGATTTTTCATCGTAAACAGTTTGGCTCCTATCATGGGGCAAATCGAGCATGATCCGAGCAGCAAAATTTCAAAAATCTCATAATACTTTGAAGCTTTTCATGAATGTTTTATGTACTATTTTGTGACGTTTCCCATAGTTTCAGGTAAAAAAAAAATATTTTAAAATATAAAAAAGATTTTTATGTTAGATTTATTGTCACTTAATTTTAATTTATTTTCATCAAAAACCATTTTATTTACTATTTCTCCAAGTTTACAGTAAGATTATTTTATCAATATCTACATGAAAAACATATAACAAATAGAAATAATAATTTTTTGGGCGACACCAGGCGTGCTGCTTAAGTGACATAGGGTGTGTCGCCGAGGCGACACGGACCGTGCCGCCCAGGTCAAGGGCGACATGCTCTCTAGCACCTCTCATCACCTAATTCAGAATTTCTTTAAATATTTCAAGCTGAGCGTGCTGCTTAAGCGACATAGGGTGTGCTGCCTAGGCGACACGGACCGTGCCGCCCAGGTCAAGGGCGACATGCTCTCTAGTACCTCCCATCGCCTAATTCAGAATTTCTTTAAATACTTCAAGCTGAGTTATGTTTTTTCTTGTGACTGCCAAAAACATTTTGGAGCAAAAATAAAATTTTTAAAAATACCAAAAATATATTTTTCTTGATACAAGTCTGTTCTATCTATTATTCATCTATTTCACTTTATTTTAATTTTATTTCATCAAAAAGTCTGATTTTTCTGATTCTACAAGTTTCAGTAGTCTTATTTCATCAAGATCAACAATATAAAAATTAGGAAAAAAAAAAAAAAAAATTTTTTTTTTGGGCGACATGACCCGTGCCACCCTATCACAAAGGTCTCAGAAACATTCTGGGACCCCAAGGGCCTTTTCCAGAGCCATTATTGAGCTTTTTCACCAATTTTTGGCTTAAAAAAAAATTTTAAAAATATAAAAAATATTTTGCTTCAGATAAGTCTGTCTTGCTCTAGACTTTTTCTGTTTTATTTTAGTTTATTAATTTTAGCTGAAACCATTTTCCCTACTTTCACCATGTTTAGTCTAACTGTATTTCATCAAATTTTAAAAATATAAAAAAATAAAAAACAATGTACATCGAGGGCTACTTGTACCGTCCATGAACCGTGTCCCGTTCGAGTCACCCTCCACTCGGGCCGCGCACGACTTAGCATGGACTTTGCGTAATTCATTGTTCTGACTTTACCTTCTTAGGGGTTGCTTACCCCTCCGTCTATACTATGCTTCGAGCGAGTTTCGCCTCGAAGTGCACATCGCCAAGCACGATAGGTGTCGACGCCCATTTATTTTCTTTGTTTGCATTGTGTGTTTGTGTGCTTGACATTATTTTCATTTGTGTGCTTCGTTACACACTCTAGAACACGCTGACCGGGAATCTCGAAATACCAAAAAACAAATTTTTCGAAAACCCCCAAAATTCATGTTAACAGCATGAGGCAAACATAACAATGAGAGCCGAGGCGGTTGGGATTCGCATAACTTTAACTGTGAGCGCCCCTCTATAATCCTTTGCCTCAAAGAAACTCCGCGTATAGTAGGACCTGGTGAACATCCTATAACAGGAGGCCAAGACCTATGTGGGGACCTATATCAGCCTAGACACAGTTCAATAGTTAGGAACCCACTCTCAAGCCAAGCCTACACATAATCAGACTAGGTCAGACGTTTTCATGTGCTAGCTTTCTTATTCCTGATCAATTAATTATAGATTCCAGTCCGAAGCTGCTTTTGGTCTGAGCTGAAGCTTCTAGGTCCAAGTTCCGGCTTATACCCAGCCTAGCCTAAGTCCAAACCAGGTTCACACCCAGGTCCGAACCTAGGCCCCCTCTTGGTTCGAGCGGAAATCTCTTTCTTGGCTCATCTTTGATCCATTCCAAGTCCACACCTGGAATGATCATTAAAACTCTCTAGGTCCAAGTCCAGGCTTGTATCCAGCCTAGCCCATGTCCGAACCAGGTTCATACCCATGTTCGAAGGCCCCCCCTTGGTCCGAGCCGAAGGCTCGTTCTTAGTTAAATCTTGATCCAGTCTTGGTCCACATTTGGTATTAGTTCCAAAGCCCTCTACGTCCAAGCCCAGGCTTGCAACTAGCTCAGTCCAGGTCCAAACTAGGCTCACACCTTGGTCCGAACATAGACCCACCCTTGGCCTGAGACGAGAATCGTTCACCATCTAGTCTAGATCTTAGTGTAGGCTATAGCATAGCTTTGAGTTGCCTCTAGAACTAGACTAGGCTTACCCTAGTTTAGGGTTTGAATCAGAACCCATTGAGTCTAGCAAGTCTAGATTTCAAGCAACTCTTAGCCCTTATCTTAGTTAAGGTTTTGCCCCTAAAGTCAAGCTTGGTCTTCCCTAAGTCATCGAGTTTAGATCTTACCTAAGCCTAGACTCTAGAACCAAGCCAAAGAAATTCATCATGTTGGTTACCCAAGGCGATTATGATGACCGCTTTATGACTGACTCTAAATGGAACCTTCTCAAACCTAGGGACCAGTATGCCACAATCCCTTGGGATTACGGCCAGAACTCGAGCCACTCCATTATCCATTGTCTAGGTCTTCAATTAGAAGCTGAGACCCAGGGATCCACCTCTAAACCTGAGCTCTGCATGGTCCGAAAAGTTGGCTCCACCCGAAAAAAGTATAAACAGCCAGGGGGTCCTGACGGGCATTGTCCTACAGGGAACCTTAAGTAGCCACAATAGAAGCCGTCTGACCTTAGGCAACCAAAGGTCGATGCACGAGTCGCTGCCCTCATTAATTTGAAAGAAAAACGACTACGAGCAACACAGAATATCGTTGCTTTCCAGCGTCGAACTGAGAGGGCATACAAAAGAAAAGTTGTTCCTCGATAATTCGAAGAAGGAGACATGGTGCTCAAGAAAATATTCTACACTCTTGCAAATCCACACCCTTTAGGCAAGTTCAAACCTAATTGGGAGGGGCCATTCGTGGTTACCCTAGTGCACGCAGGTAACTCTTACAAGAAAAAAAATTAGGAGGGGTATGAACTCAATGACCCCATTAATGCGATGTATTTCAAAAAACACTACCCGTAACGGGCTAAAAAATATGATGAAAACCTGAAAAGGTATCACAAAGAAAAATAAGAAAAATAACTAAATAACAAAATAAAAAAAACAAAAAAATGGATGTGGTGAAAACCTGAGAAGGCACCATGGGTAAAAGAAATAAAAAGATCACCAAGAAGGAACTTTCGATACAAAGCACACAGGTACAAATAAGTATTTGCAAGTTCCAATAATACTGCACAAGCAGACCCTGAGGTTGAAGACTCCTACTAAACCCTGCAGGTTTTCAGCAGAACCAACTCAGAAAGATGTAGGAGGGTGACGCTAAAGGTCGGGTATATTCAGTTCAACGTCAAACTCATGTAACGTAAAAGAGCCAAGACAGGTAATGTCTAGCCTCGTATGATGTAAAATGTTGGATGTATTTAGGGCGCAACCACCCTATTCAATGTTGTTCAGGGCACAACTACCTTGTTCAATGTGTTCAAGGCACAGCTACCTTGTTCAAACGTCTATCCTCGTATGACGTAAAAGGGTTGGGTGTATCTTCCATCGTTGCATGATGCTAAACTGCTTAGAGGGCTCTATGGTTGTAGGAGTTGAAATTGCTAACCAACATTGCTTTTTGAAATATCTTTCCCTTTTCAAACTTTTCATTATATGTCTTGTGTTATCAAAAAATTCAATTTCTTTGTTAAAATCGTAGCATGTCTCTGCTCCGGGTTTTGTTTCAAATCCCTTACTACATTCAAAAATTTCTAAAAAGACTTCCAAAAATGAAGCAGCTTGGACAACCTTATATGATAAACACCGTATTGTCGCGATTACCGCGATTACCTCGTTGCTTCCTCGCCTCTCTATTAGGAATTGATCAGACAAGTCTCATTCTATAGAAAGCCTTTTCCTATAGACAACCTTTGGAAACCCTAAGGAAATCAAAGATGTTGCCAAGGTTAAAATTTTCAAACTGAAAAAACTTTGAGGTCAAGTGGCATGGTTGTAAAATCCACCTCGAGTTTCAAGCCTGCGTAACTCACCCAAACCTCACACCGAAGATCCTAGGATAAAATTGACCTAGGTGGGTGAGCATGACTTGAAGGGATAGTTGGTGTGCCATCTGCCCACATGACGTCGGGATGACATTCATCTTTGACATTCTCCTGCCCCTCGAAGGACAAGGAGCGTCAAAGAGTCTACTGTTGCTGCTCACCTGTCCCTCAAAGGATAGGGAGTGCGTGTTCGCTTGCCCCTCATAGAATAGGGAACAACATCGTGTCTACTTCTTTGCCACTCCCCTGTCCCACGAAGGATATGGAGTGCTAAAGAGGGGCAACTGTAGACACCCTGCATTAAATCTGACAAGTTTTGTGGTTTTCTTGGACCCTTAGGATCACATTGACTTAGTGAATGCAAAATCCATAAGTCACACAACTTAGCCTGGGACCCAGAACCATTCTGCCAGCCTAAAAACCCTGTTACACCATGTTTTGACCAAAACCTTGAAAAAATGCTATTTTACCAAAACAATCATTAAAAATAGTAAAAAAATCCATGTTAACTCAAATTTCTCTGAGAGCTTCATAAGACACTGAGGAAGACACTCAAATTAAAAAAAATAAATTTGGACAAGTTTTGGTTTGGGCGACATCGGGTTTGTCTCCCACGTTATCTTGCAAATGCCCATTTTACCAAATCAATCAGTAAAAATAATTAAAAAATATGTTTTAACCTAAATGTTTTATGGTAGCTTCACAAAAGGCTAACGAACACACCAGAAGTGAAAAATCTCAATTAGGACCAAATTTGGTTTGTGTGACATAGGGTGTGCCACCCAGGCAACACGACCCATGCCACCCAGCCTTAGGCGACACGACCTGTGCCGCCCAAATCCGTGCCCCAAATTTTGATATGTTTCACTCAGAATTTGTTGGTTATGGATGTATATCCTTTCCAATAGGTCTGGGCCCTTGTATATCCCTTTTTCATGGCTACTTAAGGGCAGATGAAGTAAGAAATGGAAGGGACAGACAGACTTCTTCGAAAAAAGCTGAAACCCTAAGAAAGAGTTAGCTTCAAAAACCCTAGCCTCCTAAAACCCTAACCTTAAGCCAAAACCCTAGATCTCTAGAGCACAACAACCCTAGTTATAGAACCATCTCCAGGGCACAGTCACCCTGTACATCACAGATCTGCTGGTCAACATCCGGATCAGAGAGGCAAAGAGGATGCTGGTGCTGATACGGGCGAGCCCTAGAAGGCTCGGGAGTCCCGAGCCATCCAGCCCGGTTTGGTATCGTTTTCTTACTTTGTTTTACTATTTTGAATATATTTTGATTAATTTTGTTAAAGAAAATCATGTTTTTGATGCTTTGGATCTTGCTGGCTCAGCCATAGATCTGCTCGTTTCTAGGCAGATCTGGCCTCAAATTTGAATTTGATTTGTCCCACCTTCTCTACCATTTCATTTTCATCATTTTAAGGTGTCAAGATCAGAGAGAACTTCACCAGATAAATCTGTCAGATTTGGCATCGTAAAAAAAACCACTCCATAAAAGAATGGTACACACTTAAAGACCTCATTGAGGCTTTGATCCAAAAGGGTCAGATCAAGCTCGAAGAACTTAAGATAGCATTCAGGGCAGTAGAAGACTCCCACGTAGTGACCGTTCAAGAAGAAGATGAGGCACTCAGCATCCTTCATTCCTTGTTTGTCATGATGCTTCAAGAAGGCCTCATCACGTCGAAACCAACAAAACAACCCAAGCACCATTCTCGAGGAGCAAAGGTCTCTAGTGTCCATGTCATTGGATACCGGGGCATGACCTGAGTGAATTCTCTGACTTCCACAAGCTATTAGCGAAGAAAATGCAGAGAAGATAAGAAGTTGGTGACGTTTCGATAGAGATCCCCAATATATCTCCTCCACTGGTACAGGAGGACCCCTTGATTCAAGACCTGGGACATGATAATTCGGACCCTCTTCTAGCCCTGATAGAGAGCTCAAAGGAACCAATATAAGCAGGATGCACCGGAGACGGCTGAAAAAGATGTTAGCCTTGATGGCTGGATTCTTAACAATTGCTGATGCCTTAGCGGCTCGAGCTAAGTCAGAGCCATCCTCTTCTACTGGGAAGCACAAGAAGTCAAAGTCAAAGAAATCCCAGTGGCCTCCTGAGCCTGACTTTGAGCAGAGTTTGAGAGAATCAAGGGGGCATATCTTTTATTCTCACAAAGCTTACCACATGGTGCAAATCTCATAAACATCACTCAGCATGGGGCAAATGAGCCTAAGGTCGAGGAAAACATTGCAACCTCCACCTTAGAAGCCAAGTATCCAGAAATTCCCTGGTCCGCCACTTTTCCCTTACTCAAATACCTCAAAAAATTTACCCATCCTCCAACTCCCTGGGCTCCTTCCTCGCCCAAATACCTTGGACAACCACCCATCATTCAATTCCCTAGGATGTCGCTGGTCCCATATACACAGCCAACTCTTAAGCTTCAACCTCAAACATCCACTCGGATTACCCAAACCAAGCCGGCTGCGCAATCAAGCTAGCCAGTAGCCAAAAACAAACCTTCTCCGCCTAAACCTGCTCCTCAGCCTTCCATACCACCAAAAGCAGTGACAGGACCAGGAGCGCAAGAAGCTCACAAGGAAAAGGTGAAATATGATGTGGTACGACACCAAAGGAAGCTTCCAGCCCTTCTTAGCATCTATGATGCCCTCATGCTCTCAAGGGATTACCGCATGGCTCTAGTTCAGGCTCTTTCTAATCCATTGAGGTGGACCCAGCAATCGTGAGTGGATGTATGGCAGTTACTTTCTCAGAGGATGATCAACAATTGAGCAAAAACTTTCACAATCGCGCTCTCTTTGTGACTGGTGAGTTACATGCATGCCCCATGAACTGAATTATGTTGGATGGAGGGTCAGCAATGAACCTTATCCCAAGGAGGATCCTCACTTGATTGGGATTAGGACTTGAGGATCTCACTCTGACTCATATCATCGTCTAGGGGTTTAACCAGTCAGGAGAGGAGTCTGCCGACACCACCTGCCTTCTTCTTAAGATCGATGAATGAAACGATTGTGCTCGGATTCATGTGATCGACACCGACACATCTTACAACATCCTTTTCAGCCGCCCATGGCTCCATGATTAGGAGGTGGTTCCATCCACATTGCATCAGTGTTTCAAGTATCGTCGAGATGGAAGACCGTATACGGTCTATGCTGATAGAAGACCATTTCCTATAGCCAAAACTCACTATACTGATGCCAAGTACTACTTTACAGATTTTGTGTCACTCCAAAAGTCAAATGAAGGTGATCACAAGTTTGTGAAGAAAGCGGAACCTTTGCCTCATGAAGATGTTGAGGACATTGGGAGAACGCTCGTAAGCATGTTTAAAGAGGAAGAAAGACAGGGCAAACTTTCCCTCTAACTCCCATTCATCCCAGTTTTCCCTCAACCATCTCAGAGGAAACTCCATTTTCGCTTGAAGATGAGGCTCCCCCCTCTGCTTCTAATTCTGAACTACTTGTGCAAGAAGAAGAACCAGAAATCACCCATGTAATTGAGGAAGTCATGGGGGTAGATTTCTCAGTCCCAAGGGTCAACTACACACCGAACCATCAAAAAGTCAGCATGTCCCCATTGCACTCTTAGAAGCAGAACTAATGCATCAGCCACCTTGAAAGGTTTTGTGTTTCCCTGATTCTATTGAAAAAGAGTAGTTAAGGAAAGGACAACCCATTTATCCCCAAGAGCATGATCTTCTGGCAAAGTTAAGAAGCGAGGCTCACAGTCTCCAGAGCCGATTGGGGGTGATGCGTAACGCTTCAAAACACCTAAAGGAGTTCGTGCCCGACACCAAGAGCTCTGATGGGCTTAGGGTGAATGCACCTTGAAAAGAAGCCAAAGGTCCTTCTGATTTGACTATTTACAACGATCGGGTTCATCACATTATTAGAACGATGAACTATGAGACAATGTTGGATCAAACATTAAGGAGAGAAGAAGGAACTGCTCTCCCATTCAAGGTCATTGAAGCTACAATGACTTGTCCTAAAACAAAGTAAAGTGTAGGGCATCCCTCCATGTCCCTTTCCATGAAGGGGCAGAAACAATGAACAAGAGCAAGAGGAAGAGAGAAAAGAAGCAAATAAATAAATAAAAAAAGAGTCATGCATCACACTGAAGCAAAAGAGAGAATTTTATTCATAAAGCAAGGGGATATTACAAGTGTCAGAATAAAAAAAAAAGGGAAAAGGACAAGAAAATATGATGACACTGTCAAAATCGATCAATCACTTCATTGATCTTCCCCCTAGATGCTCTGGCTGATGCCCTAACATGCTGGATGCATCCCTTTAGCTCTGCGACCGTCCCAACTTCATGCTCCATCAAGGCAGACCATTCCTCCAAGGAGTATTTGAGGGTCAAAATATTATTAGCAAGCACCTTATCCATTTCTTCCCAAGCTGTAGTCTCTTCCTCCAACTTATCAAGCTCTTGCATCAGCTTTAATATCTCCGCCCACAGAGTCATCACCTTGTGGTGGCGGGCGATGGCCTCCTCAGTAAGGTCGGATCTTTGGGAGACTGCAACATCCTTTTGCTGCAATTGAGCTTCGACTAGTTCGTGATGGCGCATGAGTAAGGAATCCAAAGGGGGTAATTGCGAGCTCTCTAGCCGCTGCGCAGTTGTTTCCTCATGCAAGGCCCTTATTCTTCACTCTTCCAGCTCGTTTACGACATCATCAACATATGGGAGGATCTCTAGTGCACCCCTAGAAGGGTGATCTTCCTTAACTTCGGGATTGTATAGTCAAGTTCAGTAAGAGGTAGATCTTTTAGTCTCTGCATGCCCAGACAAAGAATATCCATGATTATGCCAGACATCCCACCCAAATTAAGCCTGGGCAATGCTGCTGGGGCCATTGCAATGGAAGGCGCATCGGTCTCAAGGGCAGGGCTCGAAAGGATGATAGTCATGTGAGTTGCTGGCTCTTCTCAAGCGATTATGAAGCCCAAGCTCTCATCATTTGTAGATTCAGAGGGGGCCCTAGTCTCAACCTGCTCGGCCCTCACAATATCGCTCATCAGGGCTATCGTCTCTGGGCCCTCAAGATCAGCCCCTTGAGAATGTACTGCCTCTACATCCCCTACAGTTACATCGCCTGAAGCAGCAACTTCCTATTGCTCGGGTAGCCTCTCTTCAGTCCCTGGGGCACCAGCCTCCTTTATGACCACAATATCTCTTGGGGTTTCCCTTTCCATGACTGCACCCTCTGCCTTGATAGGCGTAGTAACTTCTTTATCCTCAGAGGCTTTCTCCACCTCAACTGCCTCATCAAGGCTGGCCTCATCAGCCCTGTTGATCTCCATCGGGACTAGGCCCCCCCCCTCAACCACGGACGTCATTTCCTGGTCTGAAGCAATGTCCATCGGTGCAGTGGGATCTGAGGCACCGGCTTGAGTCTCTAAAGAGATAGAGAAGGGCTCAGGTTAAAGGGAAGACGAATCCTCAAGAACAGAGGGCGATGCTAAAATAATAGTAGACAAGTAGGACTCTGATGAAGCAAATGGTGAAGAATCACCGGTCGACTCTCAAACAACTGAATGTCTGGGCCCAATGCGCTTTGGAGCCCGTGCTGCAGTTCGAACCATTGCATGAGGTACAATTGGTGTAGTCCGCTTCCTCTTCTTTCCCTTTGCTTGAGAAGGTGCAGTAGTAGTAGAAGCACCCCGTGGAGAAGAGCTTGCGGCAAGTCTACCGTGCGGGACGCTCCTCATCAACTCGTTTAGATCCTGGACTGGGCGCTCCTCATACCAGGAGCCTTGCGGCACTTCTTCCATTTGAAGATAGTAGAGAGGTTGTCGAAAATGCTCTCTGTCTTCTTCTTCATAGCAAGAAACTGTGGCAGAGACTTGTCCACAACAATTTGTCGAGGCCTCTCAATTTCTCGCCAATCTCAGGGGAAGTCAAGGGTAAAAACCTCATCCAAAGGAGGGGTTCTCGCCATCTTCTTTTTCCGTGTGCCTTAGTGCCAACAACAGTTTTCCCCTTCCAAGGATGGTCAAACCCCCAGTATCCACGACCGATGATCTGCCACCGGCATTCATGGGCCTCAGTCGCTCGCGTCATTTTATCGAAGTGGGGAAGCACATACTTGTTAATCTCTGTAAACTCTAAGCATGTGGCCCAAGCTGTGCGAACATGCCTCATGAGCCATGTCTCACGATGAGTCCCCAGTTTGTCCTTCTTTCTACGATTGATCTTACTGTAGCACTTCTCAAAGAACACTGAGCAAGGCCATCCTTCATCAAGCCCGTGCTGTCGAGCTTAGCACTGTGGATGATACGACAAGGTAGAACTCCACCCCTGATGCTCAACATGAACATGAGCTCCTTATGAGTAGTGGGAGCACCATCCAAGTTCTTGCCTAGTTCAACGGCAAAGGCACGATCTGTAAGGCATCCAACTGGGAAGGCGACCCGGCTCATGTGGAGGTGGTCATTGCTGAACAAGCTACGTGCATGGCCAGAAGTATGGAAGAGAGTCTTCTTCCTAGCAATCTTCAGGAGAAATAGACACATTGTTTCCTCCAACACCCTAGTTCTGGTATAGGTGTTGGGGAAATAAGCCTCAAACTAGCCGTATACATAGTGGATGGGGAAAGGCATCTTAAAACGTGCCTGGACTTATAGTGTCTGATCCTCCTTGGAGAGAAAACTTGCATAAGAAGAGCACTAAGTATGCCACCAGGACGTGGTCACTCCCACTTTGCAACTCAATCATTGGAGGGGTTCCCTTCATGGGTGCTTGACCCTTTCTCCTTGTGTTTGGACCAACTTCATCAGTGCAGTCTCCGTAGAAGAATGCCAACCACTGGGTGAAGCAGGCGCATCCATTCTTGGACTCTGAGTTAAGCAACAGCTAAATTCCAAACAGCTCTTGAAGTCCAGCTGGTGGTTCTTCTTTCTTGACCTGATCACCTCAAAAAATGACTGAGTTCGAGGGCATGACAACGTCATACATAGCATCGATAAGTGAGAGCCCACTGATGAAGTGTAGATCTAGCAACGAAATCCCTGCCTCTCCAAGTCCAAGAAGCCATGTGTTATTGGCATGGTTCCATGTTTCCAACAATACCTTGATAGTGTTCAAGCAACAATCATAGTAGCCTATCGAGCACCGGATGGCGGCTAGCTGGGAAGCGCTCCTCAAAATGCCCCGGTATCGGCCCAGCACTTTTATGGCCCATGAAGAATTTCCTTCTAAATATGAGTGCTCCCCTTGCACTTAGAGACCAGTAGATGAACACTTCAGGCCCAAGGTATTCACCATCCTCTTGCCTAAGGTAGGCAAGTCCCCACCTGAGGCCACATTCCTATGCAAACAGTGGAAGAGGCCTGCCATCCTTACATTCCCAATGTTGTTTGCTTTGATCTCAAAGCGGACGGGGTCACTAACAAACGTGACACTCAAAGGCCACCTTGGTTCACACAATGCATCGGTGAGTCAGATGGGCTCACCCCTCGCCAAGATTTCACAGATAAACATGTTGGTGCTGAGTTCCCCTACCTGTCGGAGGTTCTTCCTGTTAGGAATGACTCTTGAAGGCTAAGCCATGAAGCTAAAAGCGAAGGTTTTGCTGCCGCGTGCAAGTCACTGAGGGGCAGTGTTACCACCATGCGCCAAAGGCAAGGATATCTCCGGCTGCATAAATAAAGACTGACGTCGGCTATCCTATCGAGAAATGCTAAGTCACGAAGCTACTATAGTCTAGGTTCCCAAGGTGTAGCGTCGGCTACATTCGCAAGGACATATCGCCGGTTGGTTGCTTAAAGTTTAACGTCAACTGCATTTGTGGAGGCTATCACCATTTTCTCACTAACGTAGTTGCACCGTGTTTCAACCAAGGCACAACGCCGTCGCCCGACCAAGAGGCTATCATCGACTACTGACTCAAGACGCAACACCATGTGCCAACCCAAGGATTTATGTTGTGAGGGGCTAACGCCGCCTGACTATTTCCACCACGACGCGACCTGATGCACATTTCTTATGTGCAGACTGACGGCCATTCTCCCCACAACTGTCCGGCTGCCTGTGGCTGTTCACTTTCCCTATGACCTTCGTTTGCCCACCAGGAAACCATCTCCCCGCTTGCTGGAAACCAACTGTGACACCTGTTCCACTACTTCTCGACCCTAGAAAACACTTCCGCTCACCACTGCTACTCTCCCACTACTCTTTGGTGACAAAAAACCACCGGGAAACAACCGAAACGTCCACAAAAATTCACCAGTGACCCTCTCTTGCTTCTTTCCCACCTCTCTGATATCCCAAAAATCACTGTCGGAACCTCAGTTCACCTTGGCAACCTACCGGTTCCTCAATTTTGGTGACGACAACTACCACGACTATTCAGGTCTTCTCTAAAGGTGCTCTCACCTCACAGTCGGAACCTTATCATGCTCACCAGACTGCCTGCAAACCCTCACCCAAGTACTCCACTGACATCAGATTCCTCATAGGAAGTCCATTTCTCTCTCACGGTTATTAGTCCTTGAAGGCCAATCAGCGATGGGACGGACCGGGTCGAGCTCAGACCCGAGGCCCGAACAAAGGCTTACCGACAACCATGCAATGTCGCGCGCCAACCTTTAAATGGGATGGACAGGGTCGAGGCTCAGACTCGAGGCCCAAAATGAGGCATACCACCGCCTGTGCAATGCTGAGCATCAACCTTCAGACAGATCGGACCAGGCCCATTCTTGAGGCCCGATGTCATGAGACCACCCCCGACCACCGTACCTTACACGGAGACAAGCGATCGAGCGTGGGTTCATGATCCTAATGTAACGTCTGTCGCTCATGCAGGAGTGGACTCAACGCCTTTACTTTCGATAATCGAGCAAACCATGGAAATACTACAAACAAATTAAAAACACGGCAAACCCATTTATCCAAAACATATTACATTATAATCCTCTGCAAAAATTTCTACAATAAATTTCAAGGAACCAAGGCTTGTGATTACAGAGTTTACATAAAACAGTTACAAATAGGGCTAAGAGCCGGACTACATACAAGCACTAACTCCTTCTCGAGGTGGTTGCTCTGATTCCTCAACTGCAACCTGTGCTCCCGACTCTAGACCTGTTGCTCTTTGTCTACAAGGAGGGGAAAGAAAGATAATGGAATGAGCTCGAAAGAGCAGTAAGAAGATCTAGTGTTATGCATCCATAACAATTATATTCATGTGGGATGACAGTTCAATCCATCAATATGAAGTCATAGTTTAGCATATATGAATATCAGGTCAAGACAACAAATATGAATATTTCTTTGAAATGACAGTTAGCATTAATCCATGCCATCATGAGCATTCAATCAATGCAATCATTAACATTCAATCAGTGCAATCATTAACATTCAATCAGTGCAATCATTAACATTCAATCAGTACAATCATAAAACATTCCTTACTCAGAAATTCGACCATCATCCACTCACTCCCTTAACAACCTACTCCCGTAGTAGAGGCCCTATCCATTAGGCTAAGTCAATCCTATTGCTTAAGACCTCTACCATCACACAAGAGGAAGGGTAATGACAAGTGGGGTAATCCACGTTGTAATACCCTCAATACACGCACATGGTCCCCAACGTGCAATGGGAGTTCAATAGGCCCCTAACTTGCATGGCATCAATCATATATCTCATCTCATTTCATGAATCTAGGGTGCGACCCTCTATCTTCTCCCTAAGTTGTTCCTATCATTATGCAAGTTAGGGGATATGCCGACATCAATTTCCTCAATACCGATGAGTGTCCCATTGCATAGTAGGCGATATCATAACAGTATCCACTACCGGTGAGTGTCCCACCATGTAGTGGTTAATATTAATATAAAGAATGGCCCTTCATCACAATATCATAACAGTATCGACTACTGAGGAGTGTCTCACCGTGTAGTAGTCAATATCAATATAAACAGTGGCCCTTCATCACAGTATCATAACAGTACCACTACCAATGAGTGCTCTGTGTAGTGGTCAATATCAATATAAACAGTGGCCCTTCATCATGTTCAAGCGTACAATTCATTCACATCAGTCAATGTTTCCTACAAGTGAATCATGTTTCATCGTATCATCATAGTATTTATCAAAAGACATTTGTTTCATAAGCTTTCACATGGCATTTACACATAAGTTTTCTCAGTAGCATTTAGCATTCAATATGAATTTTTTTTATCAATACTACGCTCATGGGCCCCTTTTTCTCACAAGGTGCAGTTATACGCATCGTTCACATATCTTTATGGCATTCACATGAAGTTTATCATATAGCATTCGCATGAAAATTATCATATGGCATTCGTATTTATCACATATCAAAGTAACTTAGTGTTGTGAGGACATAATATTGATGCAGTGACCTATAATGGTGACATGCCCCTCTTGCGAGGGCGTACCTCCCTATCTAAACGGAGTTTCAGAATGCCTCAAACATGAAACTTTGAGCTAATATGTAGCCCTCTACCAGGACAGTGATTCGAAAGAATTTGGGTGTCATTTGATGGTTCAATTGCTCAGTACAAAGGTATCCTTAGGGCGTGGAACCTTGTTCATGTTAACATGTCTCATAATGAACTATTTTATTAGTTTTTATGAATAACAAGAACATTTACATGGTTGATTCAGTCGTGGTATTGAGAAGCACGAATCTAAAATTTCAATCTCCCATCAATCCAATCATACATTGCATTTTCATTGTATCATCCTAGCTACCATGGGTGCATAAAAGTTAAACCCACTTACTTTACCTCTTAGAGTGCCCTTCACCTCCCCTCATGGCCTTTGATGGCTTTCCTTAACTCCAAGCAAAGGCTTTTCAAAGACACAGCAGCAACAGAGGGCACACACTTGAGCTTTAGAGGGAGGAAGTGAGAGTCAAGAAAGTTGAGAGAATGAGGGAGGCAATGAATAGAAGGGAGGGAAGGGCTAAAGTACTCAGGGATTAAGTGATGGCGACGGCTGACAAGCACGTCAGTGACACGTACGACACTGACAAGTGTGGCGCTGACAGCGGTCATATCTTTCTTTTTCACTCGCGGCATTGACGCTTTTCTGCCTTCACACGCGGCGATGCTCCAGTTCATGCGCGACGATCGTCTCTTACGTTCGACGATAGCCTCTTATGCGGACAACGATACCTTCATTCACGCGCGACGATAGTCTCTTACGTGCACGACGATACCTTCATTCACGCGTGAGGATAGTCTCTTATGCGCGCTACAATACCTTCCTTTACGTGTGACGATAGTCTCTTACATGCACGGTGATACCTTCCTTCACGCAGATGATAGTCTCTTACGTGCACGATAATACCTTCCTTCACGTGTGGCGATAGTCTACTTTCTTGGCGTCGGGCGCGTGCCTCCTCTACTACACACAAGGCACTGCTCGACTACTGTCTCTATTGCCATGAGCGCCTCATGACTGGGGAAAGAAATTTGTGGTCCTTACATCATCCCCCCTAAAAAATATTTTTTCCTCAAAATAAAACCGTTATTAAGAAAAAAGGTGGGGGGTACTTCTCCCGAATTTCGTCCTCCTGTTCCCATGTTGATTCTTCTCTTCAATGATACTAGCATTGTACTTGGATCAGGGGGATTTCTTTACTGCACAAAACCTATACTCTCTTGTCTAATATCCCAATTGGTCGTTCAACATAGGTCAAGTTTTCTCGGATCAGGATTGGTTCATACTCAAAAAAATGAGATGGGTCAAGCTGATGTTTTCTTAGCAGTGATACATGAAAAACATTATGAATGTTGGCCAGTTCAGGCGGCAAGGCAAGTTGGTATGCCACGTTTCCAAGTCTTTCCAAAATCTCAAAAGGCCCAATGAATCGTGGGCTCCATTTTCCCTTTCTGTCAAATCTCATTATGCCTTTCGTTGGTGATACCTTCAAGAAGACCCTATCACCTATATCAAACTCGACGTCTTTCCTGCGGTTATCGGCGTAAGTCTTTTACAGACTTTGGGCTGTCTTGAGTCACTCTTGAATTAAGGCAATCTTCTCAAAAGTCATTTGAACAATTTCGGACCCCAATAATTTCCATTCCCCCACTTCATCCCAACAGATGGGCGATCTACACTTTCTTCCATACAGGGCCTCAAAAGGAACAATTTGAATACTGGCTTGAAATTTGTTGTTGTAGGAAAATTCTATTAGAGGTAAATGGTCTTCCCAGTTTCCCTTAAAGTTAGTGACACATGCCCTTAACATGTCTTCCAAAGTCTGAATGGTTCTCTCTTATTGCCCATCTGTTTGGGGGTGAAGGCAGTGCTAAAGGTAAGCCTGGTTCTGAAGCCCCACTGCAGACTTGCCCAAAACCTAGAGGTAAATCTGGTGTCCCTATCGGACACGATGTTGACACGTATACAATGCAACCTCACAATTTCTCTAATGTATAGCTGGGTCAGCTTATCCAACGTGTAGGTGGTGCAGATAAGAAATGAGCAACCTTAGTTAATCGGTCCAATATAACCCAAATACTATTATGTCGTGCACTTAACCTTGGAAATCCAAAAAAAAAATCCATCGTAATGTGTTCCCATTTCCACTCTGGTATGGGCAAGGGCTACAACAGTCCAACAGGTTTCTGAAGTTCTGCCTTCACATGCTAATACATAAGCACTTAGCGACAAAGTGTACCACCTCTTTCTTCATGTTGTTGTTTGAACGTATTTTTCAACACCTTGGTCACCGATGCGGAATAAAGAGGAAGCAAGTCAATAAAGCCTACAAAACAATGGAAATTTTGACAGTCTCAGAATAGCCCCAGAATGGGTTAAGATTTTCATCAGTACTCCAAAAGGCCACTTGCCAAGTTTTATTGTGATTAGACATGTCTAAGGCAGCGAACACAAAGAAACAACATCGGAAAAATTAGCCTCTAGCATCCTGAAATGGACCCTATAACTAAACCTACATTTTTGGTACATCAAATTATTATGGGACCACCATTATTAGATCTGGCAAGCTTGAAAATCCTTATGGGTTAAGTTTCGACTTAATCGAGCACTCCAAGACAAACTTATGGGTAAAATACTAAAAAGAGGTAGGCCACACACTATTCCCGTGTGGCCACCCTGCACCAAAACACCATTGAAGGTGGCTCTTTTGATAATCACAAGCAGTGAATTTTGGGGCGCATATCTCACTCGATCAGAGTCAGATCGTGCTCAAATTTTGTAAGCGTGCTTGTCTCGTCAAGACGACCATTTTGATATGTGGTACAACTCGTGATGATGCCCGAGAAAGGAGAAAACATAGAAAAATGTTGCTGACCCGTGAAGAAAATTACAGAAAATTTAGCAGTAGCATGCCTCACTCGAGTGGCTAAATCATGATGCTCGTGTACCCGATCGATATGAAACCAATTACATTATTTGCGTAAGAGCCGTGGCTATCTCTATTCTAAATCTCATGTATGATGAACAGTTGGATTTCACACAAGGAGGCATCGAAGTTGCTGTAAATTCTAATCGTCGGATTTCCAGATTTCGGCGAAAAACTCAAGAGGACAAAATCTTCATCCAGACACAAAATCGAGCCGCGCTAGTTGCAATGTGATCATGACGGCACACTCAGTGTCACAAAAGAAAAACATCGTGGAACGAGAACATTATCGATCCGAAGTTTTCAAGATTCATTTAAAATTCAAGTCTCATGATCATGGCTCAAAAACATGATTCATCGCTCGAAATTGGTATCAAATCGATCACCATGCCAAGCCCTACAAGAAAATAATTATTTTTCGATAAAATGGGCATCAGAGCAACCCTGGATCAGTCATGGAAGATCACGCAAGTTCTCGAGCAGCAATAGCGACTGTTTTGGAATTCCAATCATAACTAGGCAAGGGCAGAACACTCCTATTGCACCCATTTTTAGAATTTATTTTAATTCAATTAAATTGTAATTATCTTCAATTTTATGTAATTTCTCAGCGTCCACCCATGTTTGGACCCAATTCTCTATAAACATGCAAAGCTTCATTATAAAACCCCCTTCGATTCATTCTTCAATATTCAATAAAGACTTTAATTTTTTCTTAAGTTTTGTGGGTGGATCTTGGAGAGAGAAGAAAAGGATCGGTACCCCTTGGTAAAGTAACTTTCTCTCTCCACCCCTCTTCCTCTCTCCTCTTTCTTTTTCTCTCTCCTCCCCTCTTTCTCTCTCCTATTTCTCTTTCTCTCTCCTCCCCACTTTCTCTTTCTCTTTCACTCTCCTTCCCTCTTTCTCTCTCGTATTTCTCTTTCTCTCTCCTCCCCACTTTATCTTTTTCTTTCTCTCTCCTTCCCTCTTTCTCTCTCCTCCCCACTTTCTCTCTCCTCCCCTCTTTTTCTCTCTCTTCATCTCATCTCTAAATCTCTTTCTCTCTCTTCTTCTCATCTCTATCTCTCCCTTCTCATCTCTATCTCTCTTTGTCTCTCCTCTCTTCTTAATACAATTGGTGATGCTTAACACCTCCTGTATCCTTCTCTCTCCTCTCTTCCTAACACAGCCGAAGATGCTTAGTGTCATCTGTGTCCTCTCTCTTCTTTGTCTAACGCATCCAACGAAGCTCAGCACTGCATGTATCCTTCTCTCTCCTCTCTTCTTAACACTGCTGATGATGCTTGACACCATCTATATCCTCTCTCTTCTTTGTCTAACACATTCGACGAAGCACAACGCCGCCTGTGTCTTCTCTCTCCTCTCTTCCTAACACAGCCGATGATGGTTAGTGTCATCTGTGGTTTCCTCTCTTCCTTGTCTATCGCAGTCGATGAAGCTCAGTGTTGCTGTGTCCTCTCTTTCCTCTCTTCTTAACACAGCCAACGATGATTAGCACCGTCTGTGTTCTCTCTCTCTTCTTTATCTAACACAGTCGACGAAGCTCAGTGCTGCCTATGCCTTATCTCCCATCTTCTTCTAACACAGTCTGTGATGCTTAGCATCATCTGTGTCCTCTCTTTCTTCTTTGTTTAACACAGTCAGCGAAGCTTAGCACCGTCTGCATCCTAACATGCCTCTTCCCCTGCCACAGCTAGTGAAGGTCAAGGATCGTCTGTGTTCCCTTCCTTCTCTCTCTTTTGTCACATTGGTAGGAGCACATTGTCGCCTATGCCTTCACCTTCTTCTCCTTACTCGTCATAGTCGGCGGAGACACCTCGTCGATTGAGTTTTCTTTCTCCTCCTCTTGCTGCTGTCGGTATCTTTCCTCCTTCCTTCCCTCTTCTCTCAAGCTTTCCC
Organism: Amborella trichopoda; assembly: GCF_054954075.1. NCBI lineage: Eukaryota > Viridiplantae > Streptophyta > Magnoliopsida > Amborellales > Amborellaceae > Amborella > Amborella trichopoda. Next base: position 23,686,359 of record NC_142347.1, on the reverse strand, counting down.
CCTCCTTTCTTTCTCTTCCTCTACTTTTTTTTCTATTCTCTTATTATCCTCTTATCTTACTTATCATTCTATCTCTATGATCTCCATTCTTTCCGTTATTCTTTCTTTTGATTAAGAGGAGTCAAGATTAGCCTTCCATGATAGTCTTGTCATCTAGCCGTAATGTTGTTGTTCTAGAATTACTGTGCCCACTTTATTGTCAAAATAGATTAACCATCATGTCAAGCTAGTCAGTATCGGTATTGATGTCTAGTAATATTTCTGTTGAGCCGGTCAGAGTTACTCAGCCCGTTTTACTGCCACGTCAGGTCAATTACCTACCTACTTAGTCATTGTGTTGATTTCCTCGCCTGATCAAATTCTTCTCTCCCCCATCTTTCTTCTCTTATTATTCTCTTCTTCTTTTGAATATGGACGCTTGTGTACATTCACTCGAAGGCAAGGTGAGGTTTGTTGACCCACCTGTCTTACAATATTTTCCATATATGTGTGATTGCAGAAAGCAGGAGAGTATAAGCCAAGGGAGGCGATTCTGAACCGATTTTATGACGTGGGGGCTTTCTTCGTAATCTATGAGGGCGTCTACGCGAGCCAGCCCGACTAAGTCCCGCACCCATCTGAAATTCCTCTCTCATCGGTTGTTAATACTTACCCTTGATCTTGAATGAGGTTCCTGATGGAGCGGTCAAAAAGTCCCGGGTCTCCCTGAATCCTGAGACGTGTGCCGATCGATCATCCTAATCTATAGAGCGAGATCGAGGCACCTAACCAGCTTAGCAATTCCACTGGAGACTTACTACCCCATAATCGGATCATACTTGTTTTGCTAAGTTTCTCCTTTTATTTTCTGTGTCTACACTTATGGCAGCTGGGTTCTGTAACCCATTCATCCAGATCGGAGATTTTCTTATCCCCGCATTCGCGAGTGTCCCCAGGGAACAAGTTCCTCTAACTTAGTTCTCAACCCTTCTTTTGAGCAAAGACCCCAAGTCTAACTCCCAGGTCTTAACCTGGATTGGAGTGAGGAGGGACCTCAAATTCCCAACTTCCCATCTCCTTGCTCTGGTGGAACTTCCAAAAAGGCACCTTGCATCGGCAACACATCTGTTGCTGCACATAGCATCCACCCCGCAACCGGCAAGCCACTTGTTTGTCATATTGCTAAGGTATTCCGAAAGGCTGCCTAGTCCCTCTCTGCAAATGGAAAACAAGTTGTCATTGTTCCTGTGGGTCGCCCCAAGGCTACCCCCCACATTCCTGTACCACCACGAGTCCCTATCCCTAGGGGCTCAAAACATCGAGGCGGAGACCCTGCAGCGTCCAACCCTCGCACACACCATAACACTCGTGGATCACCCACTCAAGCCCCACCTCCGGGCAACCCTTACATTTCATTGAGTCAGCATCAAGGATCAAACCTCTTAAGGTTGGGTCCTGCATACGCTGGTCATATGCATCACACTGCTCAGGGCAACGTCGTTAGTGCGCCAACCCGAGTACACAGGAGGCAATTTTCTAGTCCTCCTACTCAGCACACACAAGCACATCCTGTTAGGGGCAGGCCTCCACCTGTTCTCTTGCAAACACTTGCTCGTAGTTCTTGGCCTCCTAAGGTCAAATCACTTGGTCGAGCCCGAGTCGACTCCCAGGTCACCCGTGATGCTTCTTCGCGAGGCACACATGTGTCGTCGTCACAGATATCCCCTCGCCTTCACTCAAGTGTTCTCATAGGTCAACCTTGCTCTTGCCTACTCCTCCTTCATCGAGCAAGCACATTCAATCATGGTACTCAAATACCATCCCCAAGAGCACCATCTTGAACCTGCCCCATCACTTCGGTCGCATCTCTGGAGCCCACAAGAGAGCTTGAGGTAAAGACCTTATGGAAGATCAAGTCCTTCATCCTCCCCGACCCAAGATGACTCCAGTCCCTAGCCCTCATTCTTTGTCACACCTGATGATGACAACTCTCTCTTGTGCAAGAAGAGCTAAACACCCGTAGGCCCGATCACAGTTTTTGGTGCAAGGTCCATCAAGTGACCAAGACGGACGGGGTAACCAGCTCTGATGACCTTCTTCGCCTAAAACCCTTCTACCCTTTCAGATAATGAAGCTTGAAGTAAATCTCCATGAGCCCTGCACTATGGTTAGCATCCTAGAAGACTATCGAGAACCGGTCCTTACTAGATCAGCAAACAAAAGTCGAGTTCAGTCAGAGCGTGCTGGCCCCTGTTGAGCGATTTGCCGCGTGTGACACGTCAAGTTCATAAGCCCTCAACTGCAACTAAGGCTGACCTCCCTAGTGAAACTGTCAGCGTGATGGTTATTGACCAACCTGGCTCGCAAGAAGACCGCATGAACAAGTTTGAAGATATGGTGCACCCAATGATGGAGAAGAATGATCATATAGATGTCGCACGACAATCAGCTAACTATGAGGTGAATTCTTACCACTCAGATGGTGCACCTCTAAGGCAGCTCCTTCCCTCTACCTCACAGGACAATTCTGTTCCTCACCCCGTCGCGCAGGTAGACATTGATGCCATGATAACCCATAGCTTAAAAAACAAACAAACTCCAGGGATGTAGGGTGCAAAGCCTTATCAAAGGCCGTACCCTTCTTACATTGACCAGGTCCCGTTTCCCGCAGAGTACAAGACAGGGAAGTTTCCTCTATTCAATAGAACCACATCCTTGAATCAGCATATCGCCCACTTTCAAGCAGCATGTCAAGAAATAGTTGCTGATGGGAGACTACTTCTCCGTCAGTTTGTTGAAACCTTTGATGGCCCAGCTTTTCAGTGGTATGCTCAACTTCCCCCAAACTTAGTGCATACTTGAGAGGAAATGGAGAAGCTGTTCCACCAGCGTTTCTATGAGGTCAAGAGAGAGGTTCAAACCATCGAGCTTCTCACCCTGACTCAAGACCCCAATGAGCCCGTGGACTAGTTCATACCAAGATGAAGAAATTTAGCTACTCGCCATCCCAATCCCACTCCTGAGAAGGAAGCAGTCCAAACTTGTGTGCGGAACATGAGACTTGAAATTGCTCTACATATCGAGGCCTCTAATCTGACTTCCATGTCAAAGTTGAATTCTAAATCAGTCTGCATAGAAAGTCTATCACGCCACCATGGCAGGTCATGACAACCGTTTGCAAGCTCAGGGAACAACCAGATCAATGGCAGCTCTCAGATTAACTCTCGGAGTAGCCAACAAAAAGGAGTGATCAGTATAGCCGTCATGATCACTGACCCAAAGAAGGCACCCTCCAAAACTTTTGACCTCTCCAAAGGGGTGAGCACAGTAAATACAACTCCTCAAATAGGCAAGTAACAACAATCGTACAACC